>NW_021133871.1:0-895 GCF_004193835.3 Ostrinia furnacalis
AGTCGCACAGTCGCGACAGCAATATAATTACGCGCGAGCGATAAGGATGGGTAGCTTGGGGTCATTGGACAAAATTCTACGTGCTTCTACGTGCACATACCGGGCTTAAGTGCGGGACCGGTAGCCTTATTCACGTAACAAAACTAACGACACCAAATCGCTGAGTTGCGATCTTATCGAGTAATCGTTCTATCGAAATGACCCTTGTGAATACGGATTTAGAACTGTTTTTCAATGGGACTACTTCTGAACGTCAGATTTACTGTGTCAAAATACGTGAATTTAGGCTACAGTAGGCCTAGGATGCGCGCCGTGATAAACGTTTAGCGAAGCATTTTATCGATTTTACGCGATAATCCCATACACTTGACGTCTAAAATCATGGATGAGATTTTATTACGACGCGCATTCTCGCCTGGCTGGCCACGCGCGCGCTCGACGCCAAGATACACGACGACCGCGCCGCGATACAGGCTGCGCAGCGGGACCTCGAGTGGGTACACAACCGCGCGACAACTTTTTTTTTATCCACAACGAGGAAGCTCTTGGCCTGTATCACATCTGATGGTAAGTGATGATCAGGCCGAAGGTGGAAGCGAGCTTCACCCGGAATCCTCAACCACGGAACTGGCTATCTTACCTCTAACTGCCGGAACACAACAATGCTGTTAACATTGTTGTTATGGCGACAGGCTTAAGTAAGATGGTGGTAGCTAGCCAGGCGGCCTTAGAACAAGCCCTACCACCAACCAAACCGAACAGAAAAATCGGTAAAGTCTGGTCGCCGAGCACATAGAATTTTGTCCAATGACCCCAAGCTACCCATCCTTATCGCTCGCGCGTAATTATATTGCTGTCGCAACTTTGCCTCGAGTATAGTGTAAAGTACGGCCAA
>NW_021133872.1:0-8256 GCF_004193835.3 Ostrinia furnacalis
CACGTGTTTCATTTCATTTCCATATAAAACGTACTTGAAACGTGTAAAGTTTTATTACAACGGCTTTGTTTTATTATTTAAAGCCCTAAAATAACGTTAACGTAAAGTTTCCAATGCAAACAATATCCCTCTACCGAGACAAACTAGGAAAACCTACTAAAACAACAATATACATTATCGGCCGCACTATCCCTAAGGGCCGCACCGCAATATGTTACGAGGGGAGAATAGGGTTGCCACATGAGGCACTAGCAATATTTTATACACAAATATTTTCAAAGTCAAAGATTAAGTCAACTTTAAGGCTGGGTTGCACCATCTTACTTTGACTGTAACAAATGTCAAAATTCGGTCAAACTCCATACAAAAATCACAGGTTTTCGTTATAGTTACGATCAAAGTTTGGTGGTGCAACTCAGCCTAATTGTATTATGCCCGTTTTCACCATCAAACCCCAATTTTTAGGTGACCCCTTTGAAAACAAAATTCCTGTTATTTCTTACCATAGGGGTCACTTAAAAATTAGGGATTGATGGTGAAAACGGGCATTAGTCTATTAAATCATCAAATATTCAGAGTAAAAAAGGATAAAAGTTTTTTTATAAAAAACTTAAAATTTTACCCTTGGGAACCTTTAAATGTCTCAAAATCTTTTTACCCTACTAGCGCTTCGAGACCAACATTTGGCAAGTGCTGAGCGAAGAGGTTTTTTCATTTCTTGAGCAAAAGATATTAAGTTTCTTCCGGCTCTGCCGAAGTGGTGGTAGAAAATATATATTTGGGATGTGTAAACCTAAGTGATTTGAAAAGAAAAGATACTGATAAAAGAATTACAATGAAAATTTGTTAGCCTTTACAATCATGAGTGCCTTAGGTGGGAAAGGAAGAACAATAGAGTCGTGGACTTTTGGGAATAACCAAATCTTGGTCGTTCGTTCGTTTCAGCCAAATGACGTCCACTGCTGGACAAATGCCTCTCCCAAGGTTTTCCACAGTGAACGGTCCTGCGCTGCCCGCATCCAGTCTCTTCCCGCGACCTTTACTAGATCGTCGGTCCACCTAGTAGGAGGCCTGCCCACGCTACGCATTCCAGCCCTTTAAGTTATTTCATAGCTAAATATAACTCAAGATAATTTGTGACTGCCATGTTGACTTCAGCTATAGAATTGTAAAAGAAACTTTGCTGATTGTGCTCATTTTCTACTTAACTTATCTTGCACAACCCTATGGTGTCATATTTCAAGTGGTACGTTCCTTATATTGCGTCTGACATAGCTCAATCAAAGGAACTGTTTGACGTGCTCTCTGAATAGAAAACTAATATAACTATTTTTTAAGTAAGTAATACTTTCCATAAAGTAAAGGTACAGTTACACTTGCTCATAAAATGACATGCTTATTAGCATGCTCAAAACAAGTGTGCTCGAACAGCTCGAAATGAGCATGCTTATTTATTAGCAATTCTTCGACACACATGCTACTAAGTAGAAATGCTCAATAGTGGCAAGCTTTCATACTAGTATTGAGCATGTGTACCTTAATAGATTCAGTATGTAGCTATGTAGGTAGGTACTTTTGTGAAGGTAAAAAATATTTTGTACTAGCTTTTGTCCGCGGCTTCACCCGCGTGAAATTTAATTTGTCACAGATCGTCATACATTATAGCCTATATGCTATTTTGGCTTATAAACATTATTACTGTAAAGTTTCATCAAAATCCGTTCAGTGGTTTTTGCGTGAAAGAGTAACAAACATCCAGACATCCAAACTTTCGCATTTATATTAGTAGGATTAGTAGGAAGTAGGATTTGAAACTAAAAAGTGGGAGAAGTTAGTTTAGAAAATTCCTTAACCTATCCGTATGTCGTAAACTGGAATTTAAGCTAAGATGTAAAGCAAACCATATAAGTTTCTGATGTTACTTATAGATAAGTAAGTTTGATCTTGCACCCATGTGTATCCGTCTACCCCAAACATGTTCCCTTGATTTGCCGACCCCAAACATGTTGCAACACCCCATCCCCTTCAACCCTGTCCGTGCGGTGACCTGTCCGACGTCGCAGCCTTGAACGACGTCTTAACTATGAATAGGCACGCACGAGGGAGAGGCACGCGTTCGAGCGAGACGCAGCGACAACATAAGAAACGCAAGGTCGTCCGACACTGGGTCAGTGCGTCTAGTCGGTGTCTAGTACTCACACTAGTAAGTTTAGTAGTGACAGCAGAAAAAGATGGTATAGTTATTTTTTTATGCGATAGTTTACTTTAGTCGTTGCACATTGATAAAACTTACTGATACTTAGTTTGAACATTAAATATATTAGCAGAACGAACATAAGTTTCTTTGCTTTAATACACAAAATCCTCGATTAGACTTTTTGGGATATGATGTTCATCCACAATAAGGAAGCTAGATGTTAGTGCTTCCTTCCGAGCGGGTGTTGTGCTCGGGGACCAAGGTCCAATTTACACCATCTTGGTGTGCCTATATATACTTGGCAGGATATAAAACTCCATCACCGCGATGCAGGTTTGTATGAGCGGCAGAGTGTGCCATAGTGAAGTAGTAACAGCGCCATCTGTTGGTCACAAGTTTGTAGTGGCGTCGCCACACCACTCCCCCCGGAAGAACCGGAGGTGGATGACGTCAGGATGAGCTCAGCAGTCTGTGCGTGATGAGCTTACAAGTGCCAGTGTGCTCAAGTCTGCGGTGAGTCGAGACGAGCAGGTTGCGGTGCTCTATCCACGGTGAGTCGGGATAGTGAGCGGAGGCGTCTTCGATGGTCGGGCGTGGAGCTGGGCCAGAGCTGTACCCGTGACCAGTGAGAAGTGACGGTTGCTTGCTGCCGAGGAACCAGGAAGGTCGGTTGCGATCTGCGATTGTCCCTGAAGGCTGGATGCTGGCTTGTTGAAGACTGGAGCTGATGACAGAGTGGCGGAGATGGTGAGGATGGCGGAGGCTGATGCCGAAGATGGTGGTGATGGAGGTTGCGTCTCACATCACGTCGGGGTCACCAATTTGGGATATGATGTTCATCCACAATAAGGAAGCTAGATGTTAGTGCTTCCTTCCGAGCGGGTGTTGTGCTCGGGGACCAAGGTCCAATTTACACCATCTTGGTTTGCCTATATATACTTGGCAGGATATAAAACTCCGTCACCGCGATGCAGGTTTGTATGAGCGGCGGAGTGTGCCATAGTGAAGTAGTAACAGCGCCATCTGTTGGTCACAAGTTTGTAGTGGCGTCGCCACAACTTCACCAAAAAAACTATGTACAACATGGATAAGTCTGTTAATAGTGGTTACTATGATGGTCATCCAAACTGCACTTGGTAAGAAGACAAGGGTATCTTTAAAATCCACTGTATCATACCCATATACGCACCATTATAAGAAAAATACTGAGGAAACTATACGAAAGTAATCATCAATCAAGACAGTTACTTTACTGTACGTAGCTACTGTAAAAAGATTAAGTCAAGTTTACCTTATTTACTTTGTACTGAAGGAGGTACTTATTATATTTTATCACTTTAATAACCCAAAGAGTCTCACTACATCCGAAATCCATTTAAATTAAAACAAAACTCTTTCACCTGAAATTCAATTAATTTGTAAACTTTGAAGAGTGTAAAGAATACCAACGTAATAATACAATTCTATAATCCCCCTACATACGGGAAGAGTTCAATTCCATAAAATGATTGCTTTTCACGATATAATCGACGTGATTCCATTGAAATACGACAAATAATATTTTAAAGTGATGACAACGCATGTTGACTATTCAAGTAATAGCAAAAAAATATTTCCATAAACTAGCGTTATTATTTTACAAAATCAACTGTAAATTAGCTTGGAATATTACCATGGTACCTATTTCGTGTCTTCTCCTGTTTTTTACTGTCTTAAGTTCGTTCGTTCTCCTGTTTTAAGTGTCATAGCTCATAACATCGTTAGGTGATTTTAGAGTTAAATACGTGCAAGAAATAAACTACTTGGCTAAATAAAAATACTAAATACTTGGCTGATGCTACCAAGATAGATAGAAGGTAGTTACTCTAACATTAAAATCTCATCATTCTTTCAATAGGTACTCCAGATTTTGATTATTGGAATTTTTATTTGCTGGCTTACAAAGAAAAATCAATATTCAGTATTTACAACATCTTTATGAACTTCTTATAACTACCGATCAGATTTTTTAATACCATTTTGTCATCCAAACTGACAAAAGACGGAGCAAAATGTCAAAACGTGTTAAAAACTCAATTTGAACATGAAACTTCTTTTCATTAAAAGTACACACAGATGAACTCTATTTTAGCCAGTTTCTCCATGGTTGAGGATTCCAGGTGAAGCTCGCTTCCGCCTTCGGCCTGATCATCACTTACCATCAGGTGAGATACAGGCCAAGAGCTTCCTTGTTGTGGATAAAAAAAAAATTAAAACATTTCCATACCATTTATTTTTGTCACCATAACTTTTTCACTAAAGGGTTAAAAGTGAAATAAAATCTTAACTAATTCCTTCGCCTTTTCTGCAGTTAGTACACACAACTACAATGGCCACTAGCCGCGCGTGTGTGCATGTGTGCAGCGCGAGCGGGAAATTGATTTTTTCTTAGCCACTTTCCCCCGACGAAGGCATACGTTCCATACGTCTTTGCTTGGTTGGACGGGCAGGATTTATAGGGTAGATGGCGAATAGTTTGCAGTTTGTTCTTTCTTGAATATTTTTTGCTATGAAATAAGGTCTTCTAGCTAGAAAGTAGTTACATTTTGAGCTTTTGTTCAGATATGTGCACACGAGTAAAAAAGTTCCAAACTAAGTAAAATCTAATGATATGACCTAAATAAAACAAGTACCTATTTCTATTTTTTTTGTACCTATATAGTTTAGTTTTTAAGTTTGTAAATTACTTGTACTTTATGTACATTTTTTTATGCATAACAAGGCAGGTATTTGACCACAATTGCACCTGATGATGCATGCATGCGTGGGATTCAGTCTAGGATGGTACATATCTGCCCTGTAAGTGCCTAATATTACTTAGTAATAACTAATTTATGTAATAGTTTGTTGTTCCGAATAAAGTATTTCTATTAGATATAATTTTATTTGCTCATGATATTATTATCTTAAGTAATCTTATTATTAATTTACATTTAAGTCTCATAAGTTTGCTAAACAGCACAATTTAACATTTAACACTGAGAAGAAAACTCACATTCTGCTTATAAATAAAATGTAAATATTGTTAAGGCCGGGTAGCAGAGAAAATGGCGAAAATGAGGTTTTCATTTTTCATTTTTGAGGTACTAAACAGTAAAATTAAAGGCTAAGATTTTTTTTGGGCATAGTTCAGGATATTTTCTAGGGCTATTAACGGATGGAAACACGATTTGATGAAGTTGACTCGATAGAATAAATTCCCAAAGTTACCTCTATTCGTTTTCTATTTATGGTTTTATTTTTAAAATAAGCGATTTGAGATTCTGAATCTTTTACTAAACTAAAGTTCAGAAATAACTTGAGGGCTTTTAACGGATGAAATTTTTATATTGCGTCTTATTTAGTTAATTGCGCGCGCAGATTTTGACAGCGCGAAATACCTACTTTAGCAGAAATACCAAGCCTTAAGCTACAAAAAATCTGTGTCAAATCTTTCTATAAAATACAGGGTGTTAGGTAAATGGGTATATGAGCCGACACTAGCCCATGTTAACATGGTCATATAAATGGTATGGTGAAGTCAGAAAATTGATATCTTCATTTTAATTATTTTAATTTTCATACAAATCGGATTTTATAAAATTTATTTTGTATGAAAATTAAAAAAATTAAAATAATGATATCAAATTTCTGACTTCACCATACCATTTATATGCCCATGTTAACATGGGCTAGTGCCGGTGTCATATACCCATTTACCTAACACCCTGTATAAACCTGTGAAGGGAATCAGGTAGGTATATTTTAAAGTAAAAATGCGAAATAATTTCATCAGACGTGTGTACTGATCGAATCCAACAGACAGAGAGTACAACAAGAGAATGCCATATGATTTTTCACTGTCACAATATCCAAATAGGTTTAATCACTCGCGATCGCGAACATGCCCCCGCGAGTTGAAGTCTCGTCTTTCAACCGAAACGTCTTCTTCCAGTAGCAATATATCACAAAGTATTCAATTTTGTCAATTTCTTAATTAAGTAAATTAACAACACTGTTGTTTTATTACTTACTAGCTTTCCGCCCGTGGCTTCGCCCGCGTGGATTTTTGTCTGTCACAGAAAAACTTTATCGCGCGCGTCCCTGTTTCAAAAACCGGGATAAAAACTATCCTATGTTCTTTCCCGGGACTCAAACTATCTCTATGCCAAATTTCATCAAAATCGGTTGCGAGGTTTAAACGGGAAAGCGTAACAGACAGACAGACAGACAGACAGACAGACAGACAGACAGACAGACAGAGTTACTTTCGCATTTATAATATTAGTTGGGATTTATTACTAACATTACATTATAAATTACAATTTTACTTACATAAACTTAGTAATAATCTTAAAACCACATTTAACAGTATAAGCAAGATTACCTTTGCTATACTACTCTCATTAAAACTAATGCAGGGTAGATTCGATTTTTAAAAACGTTGTTTGATAGCGCCGTTGCCTTCTTCAGTGTCATGGCGTCGCGCGTCGGGGACCGCTTTTCAACAGCGGAAGAATAAAATAACCTTTTTGACATCTATAGCAATTTAATAAATCCATAAGTGTAAAACTGTAGTTCTATGGTAAAAATTACATTCTGTGTTGCCTAATTGTTACAATTGTGATGTGATAGTGAAAAACTATGTCTAAATTATGTGTGACTAGGATCCAGAAAACTAGAAGGTGATGCTTGCAGGTATTTATTACACTGACCTTCACTAATGTTTTTTTTCGAGACATAATTTGTATATTATGGTAATACCAACCCATTACAAAAAATGATACTAATCTTGTAGGTATATAATTGTTTTGTTTTTAGACAATATAATTGGTAGGTAGTACTTACTGAGGTGTGTCATTTTGTTACTCACGTCTACTTACCTAGTAGTTGAGTTTCATGCTAATCTAAGGCATTTTCTGAGCTCAACGTGAAATTGATGAAACGTAAGAACAGATGTTGTATTTGAGTGTTATGTGCTAAGTATACATATCTATCATTTACCTACCATGAAACTTTCCATGAAGTTTTAAGTTGAGCTGAATGAATGAATGCACTATGTTCCCGTTTTTGAAGTATAATCTAATGCTGCTCTGAATGGCAAACGAGGTGCGCCGACGCAGGCTAGCGATGAATGACCGCGACAAGGTCACGGCGTTTAGGGTTAGACGCGCACTCCTGGAAAAGAAAGGTGTGGTTTAGGGTTAGACGCCCACTCCTGGAAAAGAAATTACACCTGTAAATAAATACAATAACAATTGGCAATTAAAAGCTAAATAAAACGCTGACAATGGTGGCTGAGTTTCTTCCGCCACTTTTCTAGGGCAATAAAGGCCTACATTTTACTGATCAATTTAAGAGACCCCTATGGTAACACATGACAGGAATTTTGTTATCATAGGGGTCACTTATAAATTAGGGATTGATAGTGAAAACGAGCATAAGACATTTATTGACATTAAACACGTCCCCAATTTTTTTTACCATTACTTCGAGACAACATAAAAAGCTGATCTTAGCATCAGCTTTTTATGTTGAAGTGGCGGAAGAATATCAATAATTAATTTACTTGACACTGGCTAATAATGTTCACATAGCAGGAGGCCATAAAACAACAAAAAATAACAACCCTTTCGTAATGGTCCTCTCGCCTTCCCTCTTCCACAAGCCATTTGAAGTTTGAAGTCATATGATAGTATTTGTTGTACCTAACAAGCAATATTCAGTGGTTCCGACTTCTTTACACTTTACTACAAGCATATGCAGAAGTTAAATATAACATGAAAAATGTTACTAAGACTCTTCAAAACATTTTGAGTCAAATTAATAAACGTTTTTATTAAAACTTCGCATTTGGCCATCACATTTCGTCATTGATGTAACACAAATAGAAATATGATATTTTACTACTAGCGGCCGCCCGCGACTTCGTACGCGTGGATCCCGTTTTACCCCCTTCATCTATCTTACGCGGTTTCGATTTTTTCATACAATTTTTTTCCCGCTAACTCCCGTTCCCGCGGGAATTTTGCAATATCCTG
>NW_021133873.1:0-2313 GCF_004193835.3 Ostrinia furnacalis
CATCGTCATCATCATTTTAGCTACTGGACGTCCACTTCTGAACAAAGGCCTCCTCCAATGATTTTCACGTCGCCTAGTTGATAGTGGCCTGCACACAGCGTCTTCCTGCTATCATTTTGAGATTTTAGAAAAATTCCCACTCTTCACGGTAGGGACAAAGCTAGGGATGACCCACGCCTCCACTCCGCAACCTTTCTGACGTTCAGTTATTTTATTGTCACTATTGTTAACTATTGAGCTCCTCAGCGGTTGAATACTCGTATAATAGCTGTACCTCAATTCTATACAAAGTGAGGTATAAGTTACGGGACTATTCCCACCTCTCCTTTCCACCGCTGCATCTCCTGTGTAGCTAGCACCTAGATTAGTTGATTTAAAGCCAAGGTATTATATCAGTTTTTAGGTAATGACTTAGTGCATCTAAAAATAGAAAAAAGGTAAGTTCACTTTCCAATTTTTTTTTAACATTGAAAAATCCTATATTACTATTATGGAAGCAATAAACGTATTGAGTATTGAAATCTAAAAAGAAGCATATTTTTTTCAAGTGTTCCTAAGAAATTTAAATGGGAGCTTTTGGTAAACTTTTTGATGGCAACGTATTGCTTACTTTTTCAGCTGTCGAACGAATTCACTTTTAAATTTATAGATCGTGTACATCGGTAGATTTTGCTAAATAAAAGAATTCATCCGGACTCAGAAACAAAAAATTAAAATAGCTGTAATTTTTAAATAAAATTATCAGTAGATTTGTCGATAAAATTGATCATATTACTGCGCCCTAACGGGTCGGACACTGGTGACCAGACACACTGTATAATTATTATAATTTTAGCCTATCTCGTGAGCTAGGTGTCAATAATTAGGGTGATTTACTAACTAACCAGCCGCATACGAACAACAGCAGTGAGATTCGAACAAGTTTGATCCATGATGCCGCACGAGCACGACCATTGTGTGAGCCCACTCGTAGTCGTAACCCAAGCTTATTTAGCTTAACACGAGGGGCTGGACGGGACTAAAAATAAAAAAATATGTTTATTGCTTTATTTATCCTTCCTTTCGTATAGTAATTTATGAGTCAGTGTCAAGTCTGCGATTTTTAATCTTTGAAATTTTCGTAAAATGGCTGCCGCCGCTTTGACGCCTTGTAATTGACAAATTAAAATTAAATTAGTGTTTTAAAGTGCATAAATGTACAACATAATGGTAAAAAGTCATTCCTTGATTTTTACTTAATATGTTTCTGGAGTTATTTGAACAGTATTTTCGTGTATAGGATGGTATATTTTAAAAAAACAAAACTGCACCCAAGCGTGTTGTCACAGCAACCGCTGGGCACATACTAATTAAAGATCGGTCCACGGACCTGTTTGCGTGCCAGAAACAATCTCGTTGACATGTCTTCTCTAGTACGTAGTACATTATAACTCAATGGGACGAGTGATGATTTTGAACGCAAATTAAAATTAGTGTCCGACCGAATATGGATTTTCAGCCGAAAACGGAAACGAAAACGAAGCTTCGGCTGCAGTCTCATTTTCGGCCGAAAACGAAAACGAAAACGAAAATGACCTTCAACTCTCAAATTTCAATCTGAAATTATGTAGGTAAAAACTTTGAAAACCGTTAATGTTTTGACCAAAAACATAATGATGTTTGACAGTTGTTTTTAATAAGGATTAATTAAAGAAAACCGGCATTAAAACACAAAAAATTGAATTATGAATTCTTAGTAGAATATTATTTCCGGTGTATATTGAAATATTGGGAAGTGAAGAAGAAATAAAGGGTGTCCAGTGGGAATTTTTCAACTTCAAAAATGATTCATACAAATAAATAATTTATGATATTTTATTATTTATTACTAATGCAAACTGGAGTTAAACAATGCGGATTTTTTTTTATAGGCAATGTCTTTTAAATGATGCCCGTTTTACTATAGACACTCTCACAGCCGGACCCTTACATTCGCAACTATGCGAGAGCAAATCGCGCCAATAATTTTCCTGAAACTTCACGGCGGATATTTTCTTACAGAACCTGAATTATTTAAGGATTGTTTAGCTGTAAACTTTTGACTTGAGATATCCCCACAAGAAAAAGTCGCATGGTGTAAGATCTGATGACCGAGGCGGCTAGAAAAAATTGCCCTCAGTGTCTCCATCGAGGTACTCTCCGTGTGTGGTGAGACACCTTCTTGCTGTGAAGCAAGACACATCGACCAGTGACTCATGGCGTATTTCAAATCCGCATTAGACTCCATTTTTTGAAACAATTAAACTTAATGAAAACTCTTTGGATTTATTTGTA
>NW_021133874.1:0-780 GCF_004193835.3 Ostrinia furnacalis
AATAGAGTAGATAAGCATGCAGAGTATGCAGCATGCATTTGTATCTCCTCGTCTCCGGCGCTGCGGGATGTACAGCCCTTCCGCCCTTGCGTAACGAGGCTCAGGCACCCACGCTTGCTTCCGCAGCTTCGGCTTTTTGGATCGCCATCGGCGCCTTCGGCGCCACGGCGACCAGCCTCAGCCGCTCCAGCTCACCCGGGCGCCTGAGCCTCGTTACAGCGGGCGAGGGCTGCCCTCCCTCCGCGCCTCCGGCTTTTAAATTACACTCTAGGGGCAGGGCAGACAAGACTACGTGGAGTCGGTTTTGCAGCGATTCGTTTCTGTCACGTTAGTTTTGTGGCACATTTTTTTTATGCATAACAAGGCAGGTATAGCCTGACCAGGAACATAAAAACCCTGGCATAGAGGCGCGTCAATTGCATTTGATAGTGCAACACTGAGTACAGTCGTACCTGTGTTAAATTAATAGACTAACTTTATGTATCAGGATTCAGGATTACGGGCTAATTTGATATTTTCATAAATTAACGAAAAAATATTATTATAAGTAACCTGGTTTAAATAAATTAAACGAAACCATCAATCGAGCTAGTTGGATTTATTTTATTATTCATCAATAATCAATTTCAGAACTTAATTATTCAACTGCAATGTCTGCTCATGAACGCTTCAAACTCGGTACTTCTTTCCCAATTCCATAAAATTCAACACTTAGAAAGTGACAATAAACTTTAAAATAGGTAGTTGAAACAAACCACAGCTAATTTTTATAGTGGACTG
>NW_021133875.1:0-761 GCF_004193835.3 Ostrinia furnacalis
CCATCTAGCGGTGAGCAGTACAGGCGAACACCTGCACGGTGCCGGTGTGGCGCTAGTAGTATTGATTATGAATGTGGTGTTACTCCAGATCTTCGATTTTCCTAGTTTTTATAGTTTTCCCTTTATGTGGCCATTAAACCTTAACTCTGTACCAAATTTCAGCTCTCTGAGTTTATGGGAAGTACTACTTCTATTTTGATGATCATCAGTGAGTGAGTGAGTGTCATAAATGCGAAACTTTGCTTTCGCTTAACTTCGGAATTAAATGACCTACAGACTTGAAATTTTGGATTTTAAGTATGTGATTATAGCTTACTAAATAACGAAAATTTCTGCGTTCTGGTCTTATCCAGAGGTTCTCAAATAAGGGCCTGAAAATGCGGCGAAATGGTTCCGGTAAAGGATGGTACGGCAGTGTTTGCTTCGCGCTCGACTTGGCGGGGGCACTGCCGTGCCCCCAGATACTAGCTTTTGCCCACGGCTTCACCCCCGTGAAATTTAGTTTGTCATATATCGTCATAAATTATAGCCTATATGTTATTTTGGGTTATAAACAATAATACTGTAAAGTTTCATCAAAATCCGTTCTGCAGTTTTATGCGTGAAAAAGTAACAAACATCCAGACATCCACACAAACTTTCGCATTTATAATATTAGTAGGATAGGATTCTATGTTAACATTCTGTTTTACTTGACATACCTACATACTTTAGGCGTTTTAAATAAACACTGAACTGGAATTTTCTCTATGTCATGCTAT
>NW_021133876.1:0-1140 GCF_004193835.3 Ostrinia furnacalis
AATAGGTTATCTTGATGTGGCGTCGTCCGCACAATTTAATACATATTGCATGCTCAATAAGAAATCTGTTGTAACGAATTTTATGCCCAAACAACTGCAAACTGTACACAGAAAAAGCAATAAATAAATTCTATTTTATTCTTGCATAAAGGAACTGAAACGATACCTGTAATTCAAAATCAAAATAATTTTTTTGTATATTCCAGCAATTAACCACGTCGGGTCAAAATGGGACACCAAGGATAATGCTGTCAGGAATGTCACCGGGTCCTGGAATGCAACTAATACTCCACAATGGAACGCGACTACCACAACCCCCGTGCCTACTACAGTCTGGAATGTCACACAAACCCCAGTGTGGAATGTAACAAACACCCCAGTGTGGAATGTAACAAACACCCCAGTGTGGAATGTCACTGAAACACCAGTATGGAACGTCACCAACACACCGGTATGGAATGTCACCAACACCCCAGTCTGGAACGTCACTAACACACCGGTATGGAATGTCACCAACACCCCAGTGTGGAATGTAACTGAAACACCAGTATTTAACGTCACCAACACGCCGGTATGGAATGTCACCAACACCCCGGTATGGAATGTAACAAATACCCCAGTGTGGAATGTCACTGAAACACCAGTATGGAATGTCACTAACACCCCAGTGTGGAATGTCACCAACACCCCAGTATGGAATGTAACCGAAACACCAGTATGGAATGTCACCAACACACCGGTATGGAATGTCACTAACACCCCAATTTGGAATGTAACAGAAACACCAATATGGAATGTCACCAACAGCCCAGTTTGGAATGTAACTGAAACACCAGTATGGAACGTCACCAACACACCGGTATGGAATGTCACCAACACACCGGTATGGAATGTCACCAACACCCCAGTTTGGAATGTAACTGAAACACCAGTATGGAATGTCACAAACACGCCGGTATGGAATGTAACTGAAACACCAGTATGGAATGTCACAAACACGCCGGTATGGAATGTCACCAACACCCCAGTGTGGAATGTAACTGAAACACCAGTTTGGAATGTAACTGAATCCCCAGTATGGAACGTCACCAACACACCGGTATGGAACGTCACCAACACACCGGTATGGAATGTCACAAA
>NW_021133877.1:0-565 GCF_004193835.3 Ostrinia furnacalis
TAGGGCATGTAATATCGGAAGGTTTTCAATTCCGATATTGGATTCCGATATTAGATCTCAATATCGGAATTCCGATATTAATATCGGAATTGAGTTCATGTGCTATAAAGTTAATATTTGGTTATATTCGTAAGAATTCTGGATTGTTTACAATAAAATAATGATTTTAATCAAAATCTTTAATTTGGTACAAAACAGCACTTCATAAAATTGAAGTATTTTAAAACCATTTTTACGTTATGGATATCCATTGCATTATTTTGGTTTTATATGTAACAAGATGCAAACGAGCAGACGGATCACCTGTTAATGAATGGTTACTGATAATGAGCCTATATGGACTAGGGTCATTCCATCGTTTCGGGTGTTACGTTCGTACACACATATTCAACAATTTCTTGTATTTTGAAATAGTATTTTAATAATGTTAGTGCCTTAATCTGTCCGTTTTTAGTTGTTTTATCTAAATAATAAAGTTTGTACAGCTTAGAATGTAGGATAACGAAAATATGAGTCGAAAAGTGTGCGTTTCGGGCGTTACGAGATTTTGCCTCTATGTTCTGAC
>NW_021133878.1:0-710 GCF_004193835.3 Ostrinia furnacalis
GTGGCAAGCAGGCTGGTAATATATGCCATATACCTATGAAACCAACCTGTCTTTGTATGCCTCTATTTGCCTTTGGCCAATTAGAGAGGACATCTGTAGTAGTCGAAACTTAATTCATGATAATGATGAAATCAGTGATAACTGTTAGGGTTCACTAGTTTTTTAGTCTTGGTAAACGTATGGTCGGATTACTTCAGATAATAATATTTACGCACCTGATGTTTAGGATGGTTGATACTTGCCCAATAAATGCATATTCACTCTCGCCTTTAAATTAATGATAACTGTTGGGGTTAACTACTTTTTGAGTCTTGGTAAACGTATGGTACTTGTACCTTCAGATATTTACGTGTTTGACCGCTATCGCACCTAATTTTAATGAAGATGCAATGGGTAGAGGGTCAAAATATTTCCAAAAGGAAACAAAACACGATCAACTAAAGAAAATATTGTTAAACTGCTTTCCTCGTACCAAAAGGGCTGAAGGAACGGTTATAACTCAATGGCGTGCGCGTACATCAGGCGTGTGTGCTTAGGCCTGTTGGCTCAGCCTTATGGCCCGATATACATCTTGCGGGTAGGGTTGCCAGGTCCAAAAACACATAAGCCGGACTCTGTGCTTCATTCATCTGCAATTAGTGAGCTCATGAGTGAGTACTATCATCATTGGTTTTGCCCAAGGTCCTGAGGCGTGCGCTTCATATTATTCT
>NW_021133879.1:0-1041 GCF_004193835.3 Ostrinia furnacalis
CTTTAAAGATACATTCAAAATTGAAAGTAAATTATTACGTATCTGACAGTGTGCATTTAGAGATACATTCGGACAATCCGCATCGTACAAGAACAATTATACAAGTTTTGGGATGAAAAAACAGCACTATCATCAAGAAACCTTTATTTACTATCCATATTACTACAGATAATGACCAATATTCTTTAAAAAAAACACCGAAAAGAATAAAAAATATTAGCTGGTGCGTAGACGCCTGTCAACGGTCTGACATTTTGAATATTACTGTTAAATCTGTGCAGCCTTTAGCGATTCTATACTGTGTAACACAATCTGTAGTATTTGGGCTAACGTTATATTAAAAAAACATTTAAAAATAGTTTTTGGTTTCTCCCGCATATTTTTGTTTTGGTCAACGTATCTTTAAATGCACAATGCCAAGAAAAGGGTAAAAGATTTTGCCGATACATTTTGGCGTCGATAAAGTATATCACGGCGCGCATCCTAGCCCTTCTGGATACAATTAAACAGAACCGTAGGATAAAAAGATTCCCTAACACCGATACCTTCACTTTCAAGATTCTTCGGGTAACCGTTCATTGGAAGAATCTTGAAAGTGAATTTTAGATCTTATATTGTGCGTGGGTATTGTATCGCATCTAGCAATCTCATCTAATGAAACATAATCGCTATAGAAATAAAGCATAGAGAAATAGAGTAAGGACCATTAATTTAACTGTTGTTACTTAGAACTGATTTGGGTACTTCTGCAAGATACTTTACTAAACAACTCAGTGCTAATACTAGTCTTATGCCGGTTTTCACCATCAATCCCTAATTTTTAAGTGACCGCTATGTTATCAAACAGCGCAGCATGGGATATCCACTCACAGGGTGGACCGAAGACATAATAAAAGTAGCAGGAAAGGGCTGGTCGCAGGCTACCAACCGGGCAAGATGGAAAGCATTGGGGGAGGCCTATGTTCAGCAGTGGACGTCCTATGGCTGAAATGATGATAATAATGATGATGGTAACAAATAACAGGAATGGGGATGTTGCCT
>NW_021133880.1:0-1817 GCF_004193835.3 Ostrinia furnacalis
AGTCATAAAAGTGATTAATGAAAAACTTGTTCTTCCCAATAGTATTGTTATGAAGTAATAATAATAATAAATAAATAAAACAAATAAGTTACTCATTACAATAAACGTGGGTCCAATCAAGTGACGTCCACTGCTGTCAAAGGCTTCCCCCAATTAAAAGTTGCTATCACTTTAAAATATTTTAAGATGTATTAAGCATTATTAACGTACTAAAGTATAGTTTAATGTGCAGTTTAGTTATAATTATGTAAAACCGTGAGATAACGAATTAAAAAAATGTTAAGATGTTGTTATTTTTTTTTAACGTTGGACCAGTTTACCTAATCAAATCTTATCATCTAACTAAACATAATAAACGCAGCAGCGTAGCGACTTAGTTTTAATTTCGTTAGTATAAAATTTATCTCACGGATTTAAATATGTATCTTGGTATAGATTAACAACAACTTTTTAGGCATTTCTTTGCGACCTACATTTTAGTAAAGTACTTACTTATAATAAAAAAAACTAGGTTTGTTTAAAAAAATACCATAGGTAACTATGCAATGTTATTATAATTTAAGTGTTAATATATTACAAGAGCTACAATATAATCGTACTTATATGTTGCTGGCATACCTCATTGAATAAAGAAAAATAAAAATCCTCAGATCGCTGGCCAAACATTGCGACATACTTTGAGGCACCTATAGCTATGTGTCTAGATGTTGACGAATTCGGACTAAAGCATTACATTAGGTAAACTGCTCTAAACTGCTTGGTTTAGATTGAGGTCACTTGCTACCTGTCTCGGAACTAATGACCGTGAGATATCTAATCTATTCGTTAATTTACTTATATCGATCTAGCACCACTCTATTAAGTTGAGGTAGCGAATGTACATTACGACAAAAACCATTTGCATTCCAAGGAAATATTTGCTGCGTAAAGTTTAATGCAGTTTATAACTGCTAACAGTTTATTTATACAAGAAAAATATGATATAGGTAAGTGTTTATTTAAAATCTCAGGAATGTTCCACTAACAATACTCATCTAAACGCTGATTGTTTTTAGGGCTCCCTAGGCGCACTTGGACAATAGCGTATTGTCGCTGGCGGTAGTTAAACATCGGCTAATGTTAGCGATTGCATTCCCTAGTGTCAATAATTCAATCTTAATGATAGTGTCATCTATGAAGAAACCGAAGATGCATCTTTTTTTAAATCTCATTAAGCAGGTCATTGTATTCCTTGATCGTTTTTTTACATAGGTAACAACTACTTTATATTCATAATATGCATTATGCATATTTATTTGCTCACAAAACTAATACTTAACATAAATAATGAAGCTGACTTATACAATATAAGTAATTGTTTTTAGGTGAGATGTTCAAATTAAGCTACTTAACTGTTTAAAAGTAAATAAGACAATATTTATTGTAACATAACAAGTGTGTTAAAACGCCTTTTTAAGTTATTGTCTCCCAGGACAGCTCGTTCTGGTAACAGAAAGATCTGTTTGTAACTTGAACATAAAATAATATTTGCATAAACAAAGGGTAACCACCATCGTGCAAGGTGATTCAATGTGAAGTGCAAGAGCAAGTTACCTTAACCTTCAGAGTTATTTTGAACGAACAGTTGAGCAATCAAATATATCGAATTATTTACTTACCGATGTTAAAATTGACTTTTTGTGACTTTTTATGCTCTCTTGAATTTTGATAAAATTATACTGCTTGCTTTTTATCTTCATATTGTTTTGAATAATTTTCTATTTAAATCCTAACCTAGACCTAATCCTAAACCTAATAATTAAATCTAGCAGTCAGCA
>NW_021133881.1:0-18629 GCF_004193835.3 Ostrinia furnacalis
TGTATTATTTAAAAAGTGTAGTTTTTTTTTATTATTTAAATCACTACAGTTAATTATGATTCCTAAATATTACAATTTTTCATTAAAGAAGAATAACAGTGCTGTTGGAACAATAAACCTTGATTGAGACTATGATCGACCGAGCGTGTATAGATACGCGTGTGCAAACAGGCGCGTGGCGGCCCGGACTGATTTGCAACTTGAAGTTGTCGCGCGCTGTAGGTAATTATCTCGGCCTGCATAGGCGAGTGACGGAGGCCTGTCGTAAGTTATGAACTGTCAAATGATTACGATTGCTTTACACAATTCCACCTCTGATGATGATTCGGAGTAGAAAATCAGTGAACCTTATTCCCGAAAAAGTATTTTTAATATTTACAATGAGAATCTTAAATTAGGTACTAAGGCTGAGTTGCACCACCTGACTTTAACGGTTACTATGACGATAACCGGTGCTTTTTGTATGGAGTTTGACAGATTTTTGACATTTGCCAAAGTTAAAGTAAGATGGTGCAACCCAGCCTAAATGATGGTAGGTACTGACACTGACAGACCGGACTTTTTCACTCACGAAAAAAAAACTGTTTTACAATGCCCGTAACACAAGCTCAATAATACGAATGAACTTATGCCTATTTTACAATAATAATTTATATTACATTGTGTCGTTCACCAAATAACGTCCACTGGTGGACAAGGCCTCCCCTCCGACAAAGGCCTCCCTATTTTAATTTAATTTCTACAACGATTGGTCCTTCACTACCCACACCCAGGTGCTTTCCCGTGACCTTCGCCAGCAGTTGGAGGCGCTTACACCACTTCTTTCGGTCTCTGGTCGCCCCTCGAGAGCTTTAGCGGCCATCAGTTCTATGAGCTATGTACGTTCGAATTTGTTATGGGCGGATTCAATTCCAGTCACCCCGATGTATGGCGAGAAACTCAACATTATGTTAGTCCACTATAAAGTTAGGTATTTTATTCCAATCAAAACTTTTATCGCCTAATCTGATTAAATGCCTACCAAAAATGTAGGTAAACGGGTAAATGGGATAGGCGGATGGTTATAACTTATATTTTACGAGTTTTATTTAATTAATTATGTAGTAAAAGATAGTACCTATCTTATATTTTCTTTAATGATTTTTTTATAGGTACTCATGATATTTTTTTATGTGCGTGGAAAACTTTTTCTAATTAAGTAGTCGATCTGTTTTTACCCGTAAATGATGCATGAATTGAAATATAATACCTAATAAGAAAAATAATTTTTAAATGTACCTACACAAAAAAGGCCTTTCAATACTTAATTACTTTAGTTTATTCTTGTCGCTTATAACAAACAATTAAGGTGTACTTTGTAGACTGGAAAAAATTGTTAATAAACGTGGAAAATAGTGAGTTTTCCGGCAGTAATTTTCACTGATTTATAATCAAATGATACTATTTTAGCAACTGAGTACCTACTGAGTCTGCAAGTCATATTTCACATCTTACTTTGACTTTAACAAACGTGAAAAATCTGTCAATCTCCATACAAAAAACACGGGCTATCGTTATAGTAACGGTTAAAGTTAGATGGTGCAACTCAGCCTTAAAACCTTTTCATGTCCTTTTGGTGTAATGTCGGCCGTTTGGGGTAATGGTTCGAAACGGACTACTATTCCGGAGGTTGCGGGTTCGATTCCCGCACAGTACAAACATTTGTGTGCATGAACATATTTGTTTGTATTGGACTGGGTGTTTTCTATGTATAATATGTATGTATTTACAAAAAAAAAAGTATTTAAGTATGTTTATATCCGTTGTCTAGTACCCATAGTACAAGCTTTGCTTAGTTTGGGAATAGAAGCACAGTCTAAAATGTCTAAGGATATTTATTTATTATTATTATTATTTTGGACATTCATCAGGACATCCAGGTGTTTGATAAATTGATAAAGTAAAAATCATTTTTTAGGAACTTTGAAGCCAGAATTTATTTTCATGTTTTTAATCTATTACATTAGGAATTATCATTAATATACAATATTGAGGTAATTTTAATGTCAGGTAGCGATTTCTTCCAGACGGAGGGCAGTAGAGGTGTGACTGTCATAATAAATAACTTAAAAATTACTTAGATACAAATTATATTATTATCCTCGATTCTTGATGTTGTTGTACACTTCGTGGGCTGTGCCTGCCGCTCCCAGTGTTGGAGTTTGGAGCGTAAGAAGGAAAAGACCACGAAGATTACCACGGATTTATTTTAGAACATACAGCACACAGAGACTACATGAGATCGAGTGACTGATCCAGAAGTCTGGAAACCTTACATTGACAGCAGAGTGCCAAATTCAAATATTCAAATATGCTTGCGTTTAACCAAAAAGTTTCTAACTTTCCAACACTGGCCCTTAAACGCAAGCTAAACTTACAATAAATACATTTATAAAACACTTAACACTAAAGAAACACAACACAAATACAAAGTTAACATTTTAAAAAACTTAAGTTACAATTAGCTTTAATTCAATTGTTAGCATTAAGTAACTTAAATTAAAGTTAGCAATTGACACACAAACTTATTGTGTTTCTCTTTACATAGTGCTTTAGTTAACACATCAGCTAACATAACAACAGTTGACAAATATTTAATTTCAACTATTCCTTTGTTTACAATTTCTTTAATAAAATGATGACGAATATCAATATGCTTAGTTCTAGAATGAAACATATAGTTTTTACATAGTTTTATAGCAGATTGATTGTCATTGTAAATTGTTATTCTAGGCATGGTACCAAAAATCTCACATATAAACTTTCTAATAAATAGAGCTTCCTTACATGTGTCAGACAACGCCATGTACTCCGCCTCAGTGCTGGACAAGGCAACAGTACGTTGCTTGCGACTCTCCCAAGTAACGACTGACTTACCAATAGTAAACACAAAGCCTGTGTATGACTTGCGGTCCATGTTGTCTGACGCCCAGTCAGCATCAGCATAAGCTGAAATATCCATGCCCGACCTAGAAAACACAAGAGCAAAATTAGATAATTTCGTATTGAAGAGACTCCGCAGCAAGCCCAATCTCCTGCTCAGACCACGTCCCTCATACGTTTTCTGCAGTATTGTCCACGCTTCGTGGGCACTTTTGGCAGTGCGTATATGCGGAATTACGGTCGGCGCCACGGACAGCGCGATGCGCGCTAAGGCCTTATCATCCTTCTTCTTGTTGTCCTCGTCGGCCACCGCTTCTACGCAGTCCCACAACTCTTCATGGATTAGCACCATTCGCATCGAGAACTTCCACGTGGAGTAATTTTCTGCCCCCTTTAGTCTCTCAATGCAATTCTGACCGAATCCCATCGAAGCCATCTTGAATACCGTTCGCCGCTTCCGGTACGGTAATAATTCCAAGTGCGCGATGTACGACCAATTTCGCGGAAATATGAGCGCTTTTCACTTCTTGTAACTACGCTCTGCTACCATGTTGGAGTTTGGAGCGTAAGAAGGAAAAGACCACGAAGATTACCACGGATTTATTTTAGAACATACAGCACACAGAGACTACATGAGATCGAGTGACTGATCCAGAAGTCTGGAAACCTTACATTGACAGCAGAGTGCCAAATTCAAATATTCAAATATGCTTGCGTTTAACCAAAAAGTTTCTAACTTTCCAACACCCAGGACACCTAAACCAGTTTTCTGGAACAAATTAAAAATCAATGAAATTTTTTATCATATTAAGTTGACAATTAGTTTTGAAATATTACTCAATTCAAATGATACTGTAACATGAGCATTTTATTCTGAAGTAGGGATGTTATTTTTTTTAAATGTGACAGGAGGCACCGTCGCCCATAGACACCCGCAGACCCAGGGGCCGCACCGCAGACGATAGTACATCCAGACGAATATTTGTTGGAAAAAGGATGAATGTATCAATCTTCACAAAATTTCACATTTATAGGTAATATTAGGATCAATTAGGATAGTTTTCAAGTAGATTAACTTACAATAGCTTTGCCGATTTGAAGCCCAATAAATATCCTTAAAATGTATTTTTCTTTAAGGATATTTATTGGGCTTTCAAATAACACCAATATTGTTGGGGTACCATGATTGTGTCAGAAGAAAATCTTTAAAGTTCGCGTCGCGGAAGGTGCGGTTTATTTGATGTTGAGTGTATAACGATAGACCGTGTTTTTTGTATGGAGATTGACAGATTTTTGACGTTTGTTAAAGTCAAAGTAAGATGTGAATTATGACTTGAAGACTCGGTACTCAGTTGCTAAAATAGTAAGATTTGATTATAAATCAGTGAAAATTACTGCCGGAAAACTCACTATTTTCCACGTTTTAATAACATTTTTTTTTTCAGTCTAGAAAGTACACCTTAATTATTTGTTAATGCGACAAGAATAAACTAAAGTAATTAAGTATCGAAAGGCCTTTTTTGTGTAGGTACATTTAAAAATTACTTTTCTTATTAGGTATTTTGTTTCAATTCATGCATCCTTTACGGGTAAAAACAGATCGACTACTTAGAAGAAGTTTACTAATTAGAAGAAGTTTTCCACATAAAAAATATTATGAGTATAAAAAATTCATGAAAGAAAATATAAGATCCTATCTTTTACTCATAATTAATTAAATAAAACTCATAAAATATAAGTTACCCATCCGCCTATCCCATTTACCTACATTTTTGGTGGGCTTTTAATCAGACTAGGCGATAAAAGTTTTGATTGGAATAAAATTAACGATATAACTCAACCCCATGCCATGAATATTAAGATTAAATACCTACCTTTATTAGTGGACTAAAATAATGTTGAGTTTCTCGCCATACATCGGGGTGACTGGAACTGAATCCGCCCATAGCAAATTCGAACGTACATAGCTCACGGAACTGTGGGCTGAGTGTTAGGCAGAAAAGTTCTCGAGGGGCGACCAGGGACTGAAATAAGTAGTGTAGGCAGGCCTCCAACTGCTGGCGAAGGTCACGGGAAACCTGGGTGTGGGTAGTGCAGGACCGGTCGTTGTGGAAATTATAGGAAAATCGGAGGGGAGGCCTTATCCACCAGTGGACGTCATTTGGTGAACGACACAATGTAATGTAAATTATTGTTGTAAAATAGGTAGGTATAGGTTAATTCGTATTATTGAGCTTCTGTTACGGGCATTGTAAAACAGTTTTTTTCCGTCAGTGAAAAAAGTCCGGTCAGTCAGTGTCTCTCTTCTTCTTCCTCAGTCCCTCACTGATGAGGATCGCGACCACAGATAGTGTTCCTCCACAGACTGCGGTCATAAGCTGTGTGGACCGCACGATGCAAACTCCCGCCCACCGTCTTCCTCACCGCAGTCAGTGTGAGTAGCATCATTTAGTAATTTAAGATTCTTATTGTAATTTTAAAAAATACTTTTTCGGGAATAAGCTTCACTGATTTTCTACTCCGAATCATCATCAGATTAGTGTTTCATCAACTTATCTTAAAGTTCGGAATACACTGAATTTTTTTTTATATAAAATTCTAAAATCTCTACTATAAACCGCTTCGGTTACGAATATTTCAATTAACTCTCCCTATGAAACGAACACAAAGATCTCTGATCCTTGTTCACTTAACTACTTAGGTAGCCATTTCAAAGAAAGTTATATATTTATTACAATATAATATTGTTTGTTCACAAAAAAGAAAGTTTCAACAAAAAGGTAGGTTTTAGTGAGAAATTTTGTTTTAACTTGTATGTGTTTGTGTGTTCTTCCAAACTTTCTGGGTTGATAAAGTGAAAAGTCATGTTTAGGAACTTTGAAAGTAGTTAAGAATTTATTTTCATATTAATTTCAAGTCTATTATATTAAGAATTAACATAAAATATTGACGTTAGACAATCCATGTTTAGGGCGGAAAAAAATTTAACTATCATTAAATTATAAATAGTTAAAAATATTGAAGAACAGTAACTAATAAATTATATTATTTTATCCTCGATTCTTGATGTTGGTGTACACTTCGTGGGCTGTTCCTGCCGCTCCAAGGACACCTAAACCAGTTTTCTGGAACAAGTTAAAAATCAATTAAATTTTCTATCATAATATTAAGTAAATTTCGTCCAAGGTAAATTAGTAAACTTTGAAATATACTTATACTGTACATGAGTATTCAATACTTACAATAGCTTTGCCGATTTGCTTGACAGGGACTTTAGGCGCAGGGTTGGCGTGGCCAGCTCCGAAGAACATGGCGAGCACCGCCATCACCACCGTGAACAGAGCCGTGAACTTCATGATTGAGCACTGACTGACTTCTGGGAGGACTGAGGAGTTACCAACACACGCTGCGGTGGTGAAGTGATGAATGTGGTCTATCGCAGTACGCACTTTATTTAAAGCAAACAATATCGACGTGCCTTTCCTTACTGAACTCCACAGGTAGGTTTGGGCTATTCCAGTATTACGAAGTTCTGTTTCCCATTTGTAAAACCTGACGTCAGAGGTATTGGCACAGCTTTAGTCTTGAGTTAAGGTACGAGTACGAGCTACGATATGAATCATTCACTACGAATGCTATGGACGATCTACGAGTAATGATAATCGGCCGTAGTAAACAAACCACACAAATAACATTATTACTCACAATGTGTACAAATTAATATGGACAACTCATTACCAGGGCCTATCGTAAGCGTGTTACTGACCGTACCCTCTTCTGACGTCTTAAGTGCTTAAACATGGGAATAGCCCAAGCTTAGGCGAAGGTTTGGTAAGGAAAGGAATGTTAATATTTGAACTATAAATAATGTGCGTATTGTACTTGAACGCATTCACAACTCAAACACTACAGCGTGTGTTAGTTGGTGAACTCCTCAGTTAGTAACTACAAGAAGTCAATCATGAAGTTCACGGCTCTGTTCACGGTGGTGATGGCGGTGCTCGCCATGTTCTTCGGAGCTGGCCACGCCAACCCTGCACCTAAAGTCCCTATCAAGCAAATCGGCAAAGCTATTGTAAGTATTGAATACTCATGTACAGTATAAGTATATTTCAAAGTTTACTAATTTACCTTGGACGAAATTTACTTAATATTATGATAGAAAATTTAATTGATTTTTAACTTGTTCCAGAAAACTGGTTTAGGTGTCCTTGGAGCGGCAGGCACAGCCCACGAAGTGTACACCAACATCAAGAATCGAGGATAAAATAATATAATATAATACTGTTCTTCAATATTTTTAACTATTTATAATTTAATGATAATTAAATTCTTTCCGCCCTAAACATGGATTGTCTACGTCAATATTTTATGTTAGTTCTTAATATAATAGACTTAAAACTAATATGAAAATAAATTCTTTACTATTTTCAAAGTTCCTAAACACGACTTTTCACTTTATTAACCCAGAAAGTTTGGAAGAACACACATTACAAGTTAAAACAAAATTTCTCACTAAAACCTACCTTTTTGTTGAAACTTTCTTTTTTGTAAACAAACAATATTATATTGTAATTTATAACTTTCTTTGAAATGGCTACCTAAGTAAATAAGTGAACAAGGATCAGAGATCTTTGTGTTCGTTTCATAGGGAGAGTTAATTGAAATATTCTTAACCGAAGCGGTTTATAATAGAGATTTTAGAATTTTATCATAATAGAAAAAAACTTTCTTTCTAATGTAACAATTAGAATTAAATTCTAATGTTTCTTTCTAATGTAAACAAAAAAATATTCAATGTATTCCGAAATTTAAGGTAAGTTGATGAAACACTAATCTCATGATAATTCGGAGTAGAAAATCAGTGAAACTTATTCCCGAAAAAGTATTTTTATAATTACAATAAGAATCTTAAGTTCCTAAATGATGCTACTGACACTGACTGACCGGACTTTTTTCACTGACGGAAAAAAACTGTTTTACAATGCCCGTAACAGAAGCTCAATAATACGAATTAACCTATACCTACCTATTTTACAACAATAATTTACATTACATTGTGTCGTTCACCAAATGACGTCCACTGGTGGATAAGGCCTCCCCTCCGATTTTCCTATAATTTCCACAACGACCGGTCCTGCAATACCCACACCCAGGTTTCCCGTGACCTTCGCCAGCAGTTGGAGGCCTGCCTACACTACTTATTTTAGTCCCTGGTCGCCCCTCGAGAACTTTTCTGCCTAACACTCAGCCCACAGTTCCGTGAGCTATGTACAGTCACGGAATGAAAAGGTTCGTCAGTTTTCAAATTGATTCCTTCAACGAATCGCGAGCACAATATATTACCTTTTGAAACTAATATGTTACAGAATAATCTCGAGTTAGATAAAATAATCTTTAACTGCTCGTCAGTAAAGTTCAAAATTATTCACATCAAAGTTGTGTCAAACAACTTGTCAAGAAGATTATTATGATTGATAAACTAAAACCTTCTTGTTGGTTCAACCTGCCATTATCTATTAAATAAAAAAACTACATTTTGTAATATTGCACTAATGGGATAGAAAAATAAACAAGCAAAACCTTAATCGTTAGCAAACGTCATATTTATTTAAATGTTAGCAGCACTGTTTCTTGCACTGTTATGTTGGCAGGTTTGACTCTTACAGTACCTAGTGCAAGCAAAAACCGACACTAAGGTGACGAACCTTTTCATTCCGCGACTGTACGTTCGAATTTGCTATGGGCGGATTCAGTTCCAGTCACCCCGATGTATGGCGAGAAACTCAACATTATTTTAGTCCACTAATAAAGTTAGGTATTTAATCTTAATGTTCATGGCATGGGCTTAAGTTATATCGTTAATATTATTCTAATCAAAACTTTTATCGCCTAATCTGATTAAAAGCCTACCAAAATGTAGGTAAACGGGTAAATGGGACAGGTGGATGGTTAACTTATATTTAACGAGTTTTATTTAATTAATTATTATTTATGTAGTAAAAGAGGATCTTATATTTTCTTTAATGATTTTTTTATACTCATAATATTTTTTATATGTGCGTGGAAAACTTTTTCTAATTAAGTAGTCGATCTGTTTTTTTTACCCGTAAAGGATGCATGAATTGAAATAAAATATCTAATAAGAAAAATATTTTTCAAATGTACACAAAAAAGGCCTTTCGATACTTAATTACTTTAGTTTATTTTTGTCACTTATAACAAACAATTAAGGTGTACTTTGTAGACTGGAAAAAAATTTTATTAAAACGTGGAAAATAGTGAGTTTTCCGGTAGTAATTTTCACTGATTTAAATCAGATCTTATTGTTCTAGCAACTGAGTACTAAGTCTTCAAGTCTATTCATTCAGTAAATCGTAAATAAGTTTTTTTTCGTTTTATTTGTTATTATTAATATGGATGTTACCATCAATACGATCATACCTACTCGTATTTCAGTAGACGTTTTTAATTTCAAAATGACTCAGATACAAATAGATTGAAATGTGCACGAACCTTGTTGTGCACTTAACTACTTACGAAGGAAGTTATAGCACTAATACAATATTATGTTTGTTTATTAAAGTTTGTTTGGTCTACAAAAGGAAAGTGGTAAGGGAGCTCATCTAAGCTTTTTGAGTTGCTTCTTCTGCCTCACCTTATCCCGTTACTCGGGGTCGGCCATTTGATTCTATCTTGGACGTCTTATTCGTGGAGTCCAATATTTTCATGTCCTTTTGGACATTCCATATTTTGGTTGATAAATTGATAAAGTAAAAATCATTTTTTAGTTTGAACCCAGAATGTATTTTTATGTTTTTAATCTATTAAATTACATTACTAATTATCATTATTATACAATATTGAGGTAATTTTAATGTCAGGTAACGATTTCTTCCAGACGAAGGGCAGTAGAGGTGTAACTGTCATAATAAATAACTTAAAAATTACTTAGATACAAATTATATTATTTTATCCTCGATTCTTGATGTTGTTGTACACTTCGTGGGCTGTGCCTGCCGCTCCCAGGACACCTAAACCAGTTTTCTGGAACAAGTTAAAAATCAATGAATTTTTTTATATATTAAGTTGACAATTAGTTTTTAAATATAACTCATTTCAAATGATACTGTAACTTAGAGCATTTTATTCTGAAGTAGGGATGTTATACGAGTAGTACACCCAGACGAATATTTTGTTGAGAAAGGATGAATGTATCAGTCTTCACAAACTTTACAAGGTAATATTAGGATCCATTAGGATAGTTTTCAAGTAGATTTACTTACAATAGCTTTGCCGATTTGCTTGACAGGGACTTTAGGTGCAGGGTTGGCGTGGCCAGCTCCGAAGAACATGGCGAGCACCGCCATCACCACCGTGAACAGAGCCGTGAACTTCATGACTGAGCACTGACTGACTTCTGGGAGAACTGAGGAGTTACCAACACACGCTGCGGTGGTGAAGTGATGAATGTGATCTGTCGCAGTACGCACTTTATTTAAAGCAAACAATATCGACGTGCCTTTCCTTACTGAACTCCACAGGTAGGCTTGGGCTATTCCAGTATTACGAAGTTCTGTTTCCCATTTGTAACATTGTGACGTCAGAGCTTGGCTTCGTAGTGGGTTTGCAGCTAACGGCAATAGCGACTTAATGAGAATCGCAGACGTGATGTGACTAATAATGTTGTGTGCGGTTTGTATCATATGGAAAAAATACTGATAGGACTAACCTAGAAATCAGTTTATTAACACATTAAAATGTAAATTAATAATAATCCCGTCGAATAGAACGAGTAAGTAGGTACCAACTAGTGGTACGTTTATAAATAAATCTATTCATAAAAATTGCAGTTGTCTGTAAGAAAACTTTGACCCCGTGTTGTAGGAATTGACCATTAGGCCCGTATTGTGCAACACGCTCAATTTTTTTTGCAAGTTTAGATTAAACTCTGTAACTTGGTTAAGTTGAAATACCTACTTATATGGTGTAAAAAATACTGCCAGAACCAAAAGGGTTGAACATCGAAAAACATTCACGCCCCCTTCAATTTTTTTATAGATTATTCAATGTGATTTTATCGTATTAAATATTTCTGTTGGTTTCCCTAAAAAGTTGTTGTATTTGAGCATCAGAATCGCTCTTTCAAAATGTTTTACTTTTTGCTTCGATCCATTTGAATCTAATAATGAGTGAATTGGGTGTCCTTTCATAATACGGGCCGTATTCTAAGCGACGGGTGAATTAAGCTATCTCAAATCTGGGCTCGCGGCGGCCATATTTTGGATGTTTAATGGAATCAGATGGTGCAGTCTTCTGGCTTAATATCCGGGAACATATCGGAAGCATGTTCCTCACAGGAATCAATGGAACCAAGTGCTATATGCTTTCGATAGCCGGAAATTATCTCTCAGGTTATTAATTATTATGGACATGTCATTTTATTGTTTCAAAAATTCATTTATCTATAGTTTGAATTTTTTACTATTTGGTTTGCACTTCTTGTATTAATAATTTATCTACTTGGTAGATGTCATCGTAGTTAAGCTCTTTTTAATTAGAGGCTGTGTGGTTGTAAACTATTTTAGATATTATTATTTAATTCGAATCTTCTTAGTACGTAGAATTACTTAGTATCTAGCCTAGGGACATATTTGTTATATGGAAACCAAATTACAGTACCTAGTTTAACACATTTTGGAAGATTTTATGATGAAAATAGCAGGTTTTACATTTAAATTGAGCCATGCCTGTAACAGCATTGAAGCGGTAGAAAAACAAAACTCCTTCCGATAAACAAAAAGTTCTAACCAACTTGCGAACAATACCTACACAAACCTAAAAATATCAACAATATTATTGTAACCTTTGAAAGTTATTTTTGGTAAATACTGAAAATTTTTGGTCGCTATGAAAGCATTTACGAGGAAAATTTTCTGTGTTCATGAAAAATCAATCCGAGTTGAAATGTTTCCTGAATCTACTACGAGTTAACGTGTAACTTAATGTAGGTACCTATTCTGAAATTAAAGTAGACAGGTATGCTTAATACTGTTATGTAGGTACGTCTGACCGAAATATTTCATGCTAGTCGCACTATAATCAAATAATGCGACTCAGTTGCATCCAAGAGTTAGGAACTGCCTGAGTTGACTAGCATAACTCACTTATGGATAACTTTCGGAAGAGCTTAACGATTATTTCTAACTTGATTATGTAGGTGGTAGAGATGGCATAACTAGGTACCTAGGCTATAATTTACAAATCAGCAAAAAAGTTAACATCTAAGGCTGGGTTGCACCATCTTACTTTAACTTTGACAAACGTCAAAGAGGATTCCGTCAACTGGGACCGCAATTAACTGGGACCGCGGTCCCAGTCGCCGGATGCGTAAAAATTAAATAATTTTCTTCCGGCGACTGGGACCACTCATGGATTTTAGTACTGTACCAATTTTGGATTGAATAATATTTTCTTTTAAGTTATCTATGAGTGGTCCCAGTCGCCGGACGAAAATTATTATTTTTTTATGGATCCGGCGACTGGGACCGCGGTCCTAGTTAATTGCGGTCCCAGTCGCCGGAAGCCTCACGTCAAAATCCATACAAAAAGCACCGGTTATCGTAATAGTTACGGTCAAAGTTAGGTGGTGCAACTCAGCCTTAGTATAACATTTGAATGGATCGTATTACAATGGAAAAGTTTTCAAAGAGAACATAATTTATATAGCATCATCGTACAAGTTGTTCCAAACATAAGAAGGGAAATTGAGTAAAGAGGCCTTCGCGCTTCCCGGATACAATGTGGATGAGTTCAATTACCATAACTTTTGAATTGAGTGAGCCAGATACTTTCGGCTTCTCAAGCAGGTTGTTGTTAATGTTAATATATTTTGCGCCAGTGTAAAGGAGCTTATTTATGAAAACGAAATTGAAAACCATTATAATCGGGATATAAATGAGAACAGACGTAAATAATGAAATATACGAAATAAGCCGTGTTTCCAAGAACTTGTTTGTTCTACTTGTATTTTTGTAAATGAGGTTGGCAGATTGTGGGACACCTCACCAGTCACTAGCATATTATAATTATTTAGGGTCGAGTCAATTGAAGTTAATTGAGAATCTATTGCTAAATTCAGGGCGATTGGTCTCGCCACTGAGAAATACCCCGTAGGCGAACTAGAGTATTGTTTATTCGGGTCTACAAAGTTAAATATTAGTCTTAAAGGAATCACTGGTCACAATAGATAATGGTTCTGCCTAACCATCTTTGTTGTTTTCTATGAACTTTCATTTTCTTGTATTTTTTTTTTGCAAAAACGTTGTTGTGAAATAAAAAATCTTAACACAATAAGTACCATTAATGAGATTTAAGGTCCATTTATGATGTCTGTTATGTGAAAAAACTTAGTTAACTTTACATTTTGGTCGCGTTTCTCTAGGACCTCTATCACCACGTCATGGTTTACAATAAGTAAGGGACCATTGATCTTGATAAACTTGGCATATTTTCAGTTTTATGTAGGTTAATTGAATTAATTTAAAATTAATTATGTAGGTTACTTGTTGGGCCTCATTTCAATTACTGTACTTCTTATACTGGTTTAAGCTGCTCAGTCAATGTGATTAGGTATGTTTTGTAGATAGATTTTTAAAGAGAGATTAAGATTCCAAAGAAATGAAATAAAACTTCAATCCCAACTTAATATTATCCCAACTATATTTATATATATATTATATATATATATATAATATTATAAATGCGAAAGTAACTCTGTCTGTCTGTCTGTCTGTCTGTCTGTCTGTCTGTCTGTCTTCTGTCTGTCTGTCTGTCTGTCTGTCTGTCTGTCTGTCTGTCTGTCTGTCTGTCTGTCTGTCTGTCTGTTACGCTTTCCCGCTTAAACCTCGCAACCGATATTGATGAAATTTGGCATAGAGATAGTTTGAGTCCCGGGAAAGAACATAGGATAGTTTTTATCCCGGTTTTTGAAACAGGGACGCGCGCGATAAAGTTTTTCTGTGACAGACAAAATTCCACGCGGGCGAAGCCGCGGGCGGAAAGCTAGTAATTAATAACGTTGAGAAAATAAACTATGTCAGGATGAAATGTTTAAAACAATATTGTGAGTTAATTTACGGTAACTAAGGAATTGTATTGAAATTATTGACAGCATGTCAACCTTCCTTGGAAAATCTTTTGAATTCATCTCAACCTCGACTCACTGCCACCACAGAATGCCGCCACCGAAAGGATTCGACAATAAACTAATGTAGAACAGACGGCGCCAAGTTATGATCAAACTCCGAAGTTTGTTAGTAGTTTGTTATAGTCAGACCGTTTGCCTAAGAAGGTAAAATATAAACGGGGCAATATTGTTTGACCAATAACTGGAGGCGGAAAATGTGGTCAATAAAATGCAAAAACTAATTAATCATCTCAATAACCAACGCGTAGGTATGGATTATCCTAACTTACAACATGTTCTAATGAGTAGGGGAGTCCGGGAGAGTTTACCCGCCTTCCACTAAAATGCTCATAAATATTTCTATACTTACAAATCGCTATTTTTTATTAATTGTATGTTAAGCTACATTATTTAGCTATATTTTCTTCTAAGAAAGTTTAATACATCATTATTAGTTTAAGAGTAATTAACAATTTTAACCAAAGTGATATTTGGCTAATATCTCCCGCCTGGGTGGGAGACTTTACCCCCCAAGTAGGGAGCCTTTACCCGGGTTTAAAAATAAGCAAAATAATCACTAAAAATTATAATACTATAAAGAAATTTAATCTTCTTGAATGAAAATGTGTAACAATTTAATTCTTTGAGGTTTTGAAAAAAATCAGCAACGTTTTTTCTATTAAAACTGGTTGATCTGGATAAACTAGTTTCTACTGGGGCAACACCTCTAATTTTCCTTTATCAATGTTACATACCCATAGCATTTCTTATTACTGACAGATCTAAATGGTTCCTATTTCTAGATGTTCCTTTTTATATTGGAAAGGCATTTTGGATGATTATCTGCAATAAAAGTACCAGATTACCCTGGGTAAAGTCTCCTCCCGATGCCAGGCTAATGTCTCCCACCCCAGGTCAAGCTGTCCATTATTACATTTTTATAAAAAACTATAACACTTAAGTAAAAACTGTCTACCGTAAATGGAACTAGGATAATTACATTTACTATGTATATAAATGACATGCTGGAATCTATTCATAGTAAACAACTGAAATCAAATATCGAAAATTGAAAAAAGTTACTTTTTGGGCTCGAAAATGTGTTATCACTTGTCACTCCTAAACCAAACTACCAATCGCAACGGCAATGCGTGAGCGAGGTGGGACGCACCTAAGGAGTCTAAGAAGTGTGGCTACGTCGCAATATTTAGTTCCATAAAAATTCTATGAGCAGTGGCTATTGTCTCCCACCTGCTAAACTGTCCCGGACTCCCCCTAAGGTAAATTGAGGAAATCTTGTTGTTTAAAAGTACTGGTGTTGGTTTCAGAATACATTCAGTCTTCGCTTTTTGAGCGGTTAAGTCTCATCAATCAGTCATCATGAAGTTCACAGATCTTCTCATGGTGGTGATGGCGGTGCTCGCCATGTTTTCCGGAGCTGGCTACGCCAACCCTGAACCTAGAAAGCCAATCGACCTGAATGGGAAGAGTGTGAAGCAAAGATTTGGATTAGGCTAGATACCGCAAGCAGTTTGTCCAAGTGACCCTTAAGTAATGGACGGACACACGTTTTCCTGTCAAATGATATGTACTACTTGCTACTACTAAGTTGGTAGTACACGGTAGAAAAACTAATGCTGAATATGTTTTCTATAGAAAACTGACAGTCTTGAAGTTCTCAACTCTGGTGAGACCGCTCGGGAAAACTCGTTATGATACCTCACATTCGACTTAAACAAATAAATATTATTACTAAACCAACAAGGCAACTTGTCTCTTTCATGTTTTATCTTATAACCATTAATGGAAAATCTAACAAATGTAAGAAATAAAAAACCTTTACAATTATGTATTTTGAATGTATTCTAAATAAACCTCTCCAAAATGACAAAACTATTTGTTTTCTTTATTAATCAAAAATTCTTCACTTAGTGATCCTGCTTCGGCGTACTGAGCTGCTGACCTGAAATCCTGTGATCTGAAAAATTTAAAAAACAATCTGGAAAAGTCTCTACAAAATCCTAGGCAAAGATTTGAGACTCAGTTTAGCGATACCTACTATTTTATTGTTGTCACATTCCCCACACTTGTTATGAGAATAGAAATCTGTACTAATATTATAAAGCTGAAAAGTTTGTTTGTTTATTTACTTGAACGCGCTAATCTCAGGAACTACCGGTCCGATTTGAAAAATTCTTTCAGTGTTAGATAGCCCATTTATCGAGGAAGGCTATATACCATCACGCTACGAGTAATAGGTGCAGAGCAAAAATGATTTTAACGCGTATGAAGTCGCGGGCACTGCTATTATAAATAAAATGTTGTTATACAATCGATATGCACGCGGTGGGATAACACGTGTGAAAAAGATCAAAGAGGTTTTTCAGTTCAACAAATTTTGTGTTGACACAATGCTACCTGACCGGCGGCTTTTATTTTTACGGCCGGCCTAAAATAATATGCCCTTTTTATTGACGCACAACAGAAGTTATATTGGTGAATCTAACAAATTGAATTATTAGATTGATTCAGCTAGAATACTAAGCACCAGTTGGTCGGCTGCTGGCCGGAAGACTGATTGAGATAACGAACGAGCGAATCTAGGGAACAATCACTAGTTCTTTTCCGATTAGTAACTATTTATTATAACTTTACTGAGTTGGTAGGCTAGCATGGTTAAAACTTCAATCGCGTGGTATATTTTACTCTAATTTAACAGCGCGGTTTATACAGGGTCTGCAGACAACAATATAAATTGCACAGAAGTTACATGAAATTGTATATTTAGGCAGTTTATTATTGATAGAAGAATAAATGAAGACTAAATCTAATTAGAAAGTACAGTCAACAGCACATCAAACTATAAATTTTTATTGCAAAATAGCTTGTATACCAACGAAATAAGACGCCACTGTGTTTAGTTTGATATGCCGTCGTCAGTACATATAATATTATTCGCTTCAGTTGGTGGTCAAAGATTGCACTAGGATTTGGCAGCATGTTCACTATTATGTGCATTACCTCTAGGGAGTTTCTTCACCTGCACTGGCTTTGGAAATTCATCTGTATTGGCGTAACTGGCACCGAAGAACAGCGTCAGAACTGCTACCACCATCATGAAAAGTGTTGTAAACTTCATGCTTACTTCCTGGCTGGGTAAAGTACTGAGTTTGATCCTAGGAGGTTTTGTCGTGAATATGACTACGTACTTTATGGCGGATCGTATTTAAACGTTGAAATTCCCGCTCTTAATGTCAGTTCTATGCAAAGTGGCCTGCTGCTTTACCAACTCTCGTACAGTTAAAAACACATCAGCCTGTATGTTATTGTTCCAAAATAGTACCTATTGCAACTACATAAGATCACAGTATTTACTTTGATGATATGCCGTTAAGCGTATTTAGTACTGCTGAAGTAATTGATTTTATAATAGTCGTTTCTATTATGATGTTATTAATGGACATTAGTTACATTATTATTACAAATTGCTTGTATAGGTACCTACTTCATAACGTATCATAATCGAAAAGGACGGATGTGAATTATGGAAGTATTGTAAGAACGTTAATCTAAGTATGGAGATCATTTATTATTGTAATAATATTATGTAATAACTACCTATATAATTTTTATGACGAAAAAGAATATTGTGCAGAAAAATACAGGTTTTTGACTTTTAATAAATTATTTAATAATCAAATCAACTTTAAGCTACCGGACTATTGCCACCTCTCGTCCCCACCGCTGCAACTGCAGTGTAGCCAGGATCTACAGCTTGACCGCCATTAAAACCCACCCAGTGAAGGTCAAGTTTGTTCCAGGGGAAAGTTAACTGCCGTTGGACCCGCAAAGAAATTAAATCAGAAGAACATAGGAAGACTTCGAAGTTAGGGTTCGACTTCCCTACATTGTAAGGAAAGCGTATGACAGGTGACATTTTCCTGTAACGTTATTAAAATTTTCGTATACGGGATTTCTGGTTCAAACAGCAATAACCTGTTTTCCAATACAACTCTTTGAGTACCTACTTGCTTACTGCTGAATTGGTTGTTTGATCTTGGATACATACGCTACATGGATTTAAATGGTTTGGTACAAAGTCAATCAATCTGGTTTAAAGAATTATTGAGAAAGATAACAAATGAAAATCCCCCATATTATTTCATATTATTAGTTATTTTCATTCTTGGTGGGTATCACGGTTTCTTTATTCTAGAAAAAAGCTTATCTACCTATTCAAATCTATCTATTTTCATACTCTCATTTACACAGAAATTACTGAATCATGTGAAATCCCTGCTTCAAAGTGAAGTAAAAGAATATTATCCGATATAAAATTCCATACCGAGACTAAAAGTGACTTGAAGGTGAAAAGTGAAAATGTTAATTTTCAAAGAGCCAAGAGCTCGCTTGGATCCCAAGCACGGCTGGGTAACAATGGGGCTTAGTGTGACAGTCACTTGGCGCCAACTATATTTATGATAGGCATGTCAGGGCAGGATTTAATTCTATTGTAGCT
>NW_021133882.1:0-1600 GCF_004193835.3 Ostrinia furnacalis
TCGCGAGGTTGAAGCGGGAAAGCGTAACAGACAGACAGACAGACAGACAGACAGACAGACAGACAGAGTTACTTTCGCATTTATAATATTAGTTGGGATGATGTAATGTCTTAGGTACGATACAACTACGGATTAAGATCGTTTAGTCGACGCAGCGTTGAAATTGTACAGATAAATGCAGTTTGCGCACTCACTACGCGACGTCAAGCAATAAAAACCTAAAATTCGAACGCCAACTTTTTGCTACAACGCTCTTAATTACAAATTGTCGTCACCGAGTCGGTTGTTGAAAAAAGTGCCTTTACATTAATCAGTGTTTTACTCGAGTACTGTGTAAAATGGTAAATACTAGTATAAAAGGTAAATGGTAAAAAATAATTATATTTATGCCCAACATTGGTATGTTCCTCTTTCTTGAAAAATCCTCCCTCACGCCTGTAAGCGGAGCTATTTCTACTCAAATTCTATTTTCAATATCTTACATAGATTCACCAGAGGATTCAGAATTCCTGGCCTCAAAGCAATGGGCTGCGGTCACCAGCTTAGTACGACCAATGATGACTCCGCCACAGAAGGTATGGTAGTATGACACACGGGTAGCGATCGCTTTGAAACTAACCTGGAAGGACATTAGGTATCATCAGTAAAGAAATTCAATGGAGAAAGCAAATGAATATAAATAAACAACACCCAGACCAATACAAACAAATATGTTCTTACACACAAATGTTTCCAATGTGCGGGAATCGAACCCACGACCTCGGCATACCTATATGTTCGTTACGAACCACTACACAAAACGGTCGGCAAATCTTTCGACCTTAAGGTCCGACCTACTGGTCTCAAAAGATCTCAATCCCTCTCGACTAGGGGTACTGTATGGTAAAATGGTAGAGGCAGATTACCTTGATAATTAAGTGCAGACAAGCCAGAGAAGGCTTCATTTATAAAAAGAAGACAATAAAATACCTGATAGGGTACATCGCCCAAAGCAGCCACATAGCCGTTTACCACTCGCGGTACCAATGCCGACTCATTAACATATACCGGTTCAATGATAAACTGGGAAAAAACTGCGACAACACTCAATAAATTTAAAACGAAAGCCAAAATACTATTAAAAATCATGACAAAAACATCTCAAATGACAGAACATGACAAGTTCATAAACACGCAAGGTTAATCAAAGTTAGGGCTCGCGCGCACCTTTGACTTTTGTCGTCGTGACTTTTTTGTCACTACTCTGAATCCGTGCCGCTGCAGCGCTGAGTGAGAACTGAATCTAACAGAATCTAGCCCAAACATAAACTAAAGCATCAACCACACCAACACGTGCAGTGGGTCTAGTCAAAACGCACTTTAAAATCGCAAACCCATCGCAAACCAGTCGCAAACAAACAAACAAATCGCAAAAGAGGTCGATAACAAAAAAGGCTTAGTCAAACGGCAAAAAATCGAATCGCAAAGCCCTACCTATCGATAATCGAAAGACTGGATTGAAATTTCCCATACAAAGGCTTAGCCAACATGCATTTAAGACTCAATCAAAATCGAATCGAATCGCAACACCCGCCATTTTCATTGTGATTACTTAAACCCC
>NW_021133883.1:0-1079 GCF_004193835.3 Ostrinia furnacalis
AATTCAAGGTAATTTTCTAGATTAGCCTGCTGCTTTTCTTTTAATCGATTCTATGATAACTTTTCAACGATTAGTTGTTGCATGACGGACACTTTATGCGGAATATAATTTTAGGTTATATCAATATAACTCTCACGTAATGAAAAAATATTCTAATATGTTAATCTATCCTAGAGGTTCTTGCATTGTGGTAAAATTTCTTCGTAGTTTGAGATTAGTTTTTTAATGAGGTAATTTTCTGCTTCAAATAAAATGTAGCTGTTGTTTGAAATTTTGCCTTCGCTTTTAAGTTTACACAATAACTGTTTTCTGGGGTCAGATTTTGTATATTGAGCTATGATAATTGAATGTATATCTAGTTTAAGATTTTTATTTCCCCAAGAATTAAAACAATTCACTAACGTGAGAGAAGCACAATGTTTAGTAACACTAGCTTTGGATTGGAAACATAATAACCAAACTGAGAACGATAACTTTATATTAACAGAATATAAAATTAAAGATTAACTAAATAAGTGGGTACTTCGCAAAAATTTGCGCGCAATCCGTGAGTATCGCCAGTCAGCGTGCTCAGTCCGACAGAACGTCGGCCCACAAAAGAGGTGGCTTATTCTAACTACGTTCAGGTAATGAAACGTTTTATTAAACATTTTTGCAGATAAGTGTGTGTGTATATAAGATAGGATAACATTTATTTATTTATATTTTTGCACATAAAACTCTACAATGGCGGACTTAATGCCAAGTGGCATTCTCTGCCAGTCAACCACAGGTCTAGTAGAGAGACTAAGGCGGTGCAATAAACATGAAAAATAAAATATAGGGGAGAGTTCGGTATATTGTACCGCCGGGTAAATTGTACCACCCTCATATTTCGTAAAGTATTTGTTGAATGTCTGTAATTGCAACACTCAGCGATACACAACTTAAATCAATTAATATCGGCCATGTGATTTTTGCCGTGACAACAAACACGTGTGTTTTATTTTGAAAAGTATTTTTTCATTGTTTTCAAGTAACTTTTGACAATACATGTTTAGATTGTAATTTTGTTAAATTTAATCACAGGGTGTTTCTAA
>NW_021133884.1:0-568 GCF_004193835.3 Ostrinia furnacalis
AAAATTTCAGCTCAATGAGAAAACGGGAAGTAAGTAAATTTTAAGTTGCAAGATTTTACAACTCCAGATGTCAAAGAAAATAAAAGCTTGTAGATAGCTTTACAAAGAAAAGAAAGATTTATGAAGAAAAAAAAACAGTACTGTCTACGATACATTTGTTAGGCCGTGTTGCACCGTCTTACTTTAACATTGACATCAAAATTTTGGATGTCAAAAATCTGTCTAACATAAAACACCGGTTATTGTCAGTTAGGGTCAAAGTTAGGTGGTGCATCTCATGGTATGGCTGGCTGCATACATTTAGTATGAAATTCGGAAACATTGAATTTTCGCATAGATCCAGTTTATTCTTTGACCTATTTATTGTTATTGTTTTAAAGAGCTCATGAAGCACTTACAGGAACAGTAAACAGTTTCTCGATATCTTGTATAATTAAAAATCAAGTGAAATCACTTATTGTTTTCACCCTGTACCTATACTTTTAAAAATAAACTCATTTTATACGTTCATTTGTATATAAGTATCTACAATACAAATACCTAACCAACTTAATTGACGTTTTATAAA
>NW_021133885.1:0-1299 GCF_004193835.3 Ostrinia furnacalis
GCGTTGAAAACACGTCCTAATACTTTTTCCCACTTTATACTTTACTTCAAACAATCTCGCACTAAGCTCTGCGCCTGAACACGCATTAACAACGTCACGAGAGGATCACAGGGTGACGTCATCGCTCTCGTAGTCAAACAAGCCACTTGCCCACTTCACTACGCGTGGAGCTGCTTTTACTTAAACAAACAATACGCAAGAGAGCGTGTCCATGAATGCTTGATGCATTGTCGTGGATTTAGTTTTTACGCCTAATGGAAGCAGGGCCTGGGGCTGTTATGTTCACTATTACGTCACGTTGGTTTCATATAACACGTTTGTAATCCAGACATAAGAGGAATAAGGAATAAACTGTTGCCATAAACTTCTTTTAACTATTGCCACATCGCCTATTACTGAGTAATGGCCGCATAGCTACGTCATTCAGTTTAAAGAACCATATTTGCTCTTACAATCGTGAAAAAAATCATCAAATCTCATAATAAGAAAAATCTTTAAGGTAAAGTTATCTCCTGGCCTCCACGAGACAGGCATGCCTAGTGTGGAGTCCAAGATTAATATGAAAAATGTAATTGTTTTTCTTGCAATAAACGATTTTTTATTTTTTTATTTTTTTTAAATATTGGAATTTAACGTCCATGGTTCTCAAGGTATACTAACTAGTAGGTATATGTACATACGAAGTAAGTTATATTACCTGCCTAAAAATATAAGCGAACCGGAGACCTAATTTTGCCCTCACAGTTTCGTAACAGTTACCGTTACAACATTTACAAAAGCCGGTTGCATTACAATGCCTTAAGGCCAACTTATACCGGAGTTCAGCCTCAATACACTACTCCCGAAGTTAATCGAAGTAAGATAGTGTGAGCACGCACTTCACTTCGCTTCGCCTCGCCTCGCCTCGCCCGACTTCAAATAGTGGTCGGTGTTGCACCCGAGTCAAAGGGCGCAAGGTCGTTTTGAAGTTTGGACAGGATGTGTCTGATTACCCCCGGGACAAACATGACCTTCACTGGTCAGGTTTATATTGGCGGTCAAGCTGTAGATACTGGCTACACAGAAGTTGCAGCGGTGGGAACGAGAGGTGGGAATGTGTCTGATTACACTACTCGGTACTTTCATGCACGTATATGGAGGGTCTAATGCCCACCCCAGGATCTGATACTAATCGCCTGAAAAATAACCCGAACCCGCCGAAGCGAGTCACCTTCAACCACACCAACGCGTGAAAATCGCTATCGCCGGCGTGATAATAAGCCAATAACAGGTCGCGCGACCCATGTCAAAGTCAAAGTC
>NW_021133887.1:0-7879 GCF_004193835.3 Ostrinia furnacalis
CAGGAGGATGACCCGTGCTAATTTACCAGAAGCAACATTTTGATTTTTAATCTTTTTTTTTTATCCACAACGAGGAAGCTCTTGGCCTGTATCTCACCTGATGGTAAGTGACGATCAGGCCGAAGGTGGAAGCGAGCTTCACCCGGAATCCTCAACCACGGAGGAACTGGCTATCTACCTCTAACTGCCGGAACACAACAATGCTGTTAACATTGTTGTTATGGCGACAGACTTAGGTAAGGTGGTGGTAGCTAGCCAGGCGGACTTAGAACAAGCCCTACCACCAACGAAACTGAACAGAAAAATCTGCCCCCACTGGGAATCGAACCCGGGACCTCTGCGTCTGCGGTCTGAAGCAGGTGGTCTTACCACTAAAGCCTGGTCCGTGAGCACGTAGAATCCCGTCCAATGACCCCAAGCTGCCCATCCTTGTCGCTCGCACGTAATTATGTTGCTGTCGCGCTCGCACACTCACTGCGGGCGCGCGTCGCACAGTCGCGACAGCAATATAATTAAGCGCGAGCGATAAGGATGGGTAGCTTGGGGTCATTGGACGGGATTCTACGTGCTCACGGACCAGGCTTTAGACCACAGAGGCGGTTAAATAATCGAAGCAATATGATTATTCGGTGTAATATCCATTGCAGGCGTGCGCGTGCCGCCGGTGATGGCGGAGCGGCTGGAGCACGTGGAGCGGCACAGCGCGGAGTTCAGCAAGCTGTACTGCACGCGCGCCATCATCCAGCACACCGAGTGCTACAACGCCTCCGTGCTCGACTGCTCCGTCACCTTCATGGTGGACAAGAACATCTGTCTGCTGGGCGTGCAGGTATAAAGCCCGGTCTGTGAGCACGTACAATTTTGTCCAATGACCCCAAGCTACCCTTATCGCTCGCGCGTAATTATATTGCTGTCGCGCTCGCACACTCACTGCGGGCGCCCGTCGCACAGTCGCGACAGCAATATAATTACGCGCGAGCGATAAGGATGGGTAGCATGGGGTCATTGGACAAAATTCTACGTGCTCGCTGACCAGACTACATGTAGTTACATCGATGGCTCAGCGACCCTAAGTGAGCTGCCACACTGCACTGGCCGATTGCAAGCGTGTCACCGCTCCGCTTAGTAAACGCTTGCAACAAGCCGCGTAGTGTTCGCCACGCAGCCGCGGCGTTTTCGCCGCGGACACGCGGGGTGTTCGCTGCGTTGTTGCTCCGCTTTGAAAACGCTTGTAACACGCCAGTATGGCAAAGCCCTAGGTGTGTGTTATTCTTGTTAAAAGATATCGCCAATACGCCCTTTGCTCAGGTCTTGTATAGTTTTACGTTGTATAGTTTAACCGCCTGCTTCAATTTCGCGAAGATCCGCGTCCTCACATCACCGTAGCGTGTGCAGGGCCGATTCCTCAATTTTTATAGCAAAATATGAACTATTGCACCCACATAAGACGTCAAATTGATTATCTCAAGCATGGATCTAAACTGCCCCGGCCGGCAGTCTAAGGTGATTCCAGATTGAAAGAAGTGGGTGCTTTGTGAAAAAAATATAAATGACACTATTCGCGTCGACTTTATTTAGGTTAGGAAGGGGCTGTCACAATTATAATCTTTGACCTGGTTAGAAAAATCGCAGATCCTAAGGCTTCTTGTACACGCTAAGAAACACCGTGTCTACCGCAGACAAGACAAGAATTTCGTTGGACCCAGCTACGAAAATTTATCGTATCACATAGTGCGCCTTCTCCGCGTGCCGTATCTAGCGCAGTCAAGTATTATTTGTTGGTTAGCGCCGGAGCAACGTATGGTTCGTGTGTAGAAACGATACGAATTCTAGCGTAGGCCCGGCGACTTTTCTTAGCGTGTACAAGCGGCCTGTCTTCAACGTCATTAAAACTTCAGGTGCCGACGCAAGCGCCGTGCGAAGAGAGCGGAGTCGCGGTTAGCGCAGCGGCCAGTTACAGCGAGCTGCTCTACGCGCATCTTCTCGACGCGGACGGCGCGCGGCTCACCTACACGCACTACACGGCGCGCGTGCCGCACCGCCACCTGCTCGACATCATGTTCAACCGGCCCGTCTACATCCAGCGGAACAAGGTCAGCCACTGACGTCATCTACACGCACTACACGGCGCGCGTGCCGCACCGCCACCTGCTCGACATCATGTTCAACCGGCCCGTCTACATCCAGCGGAACAAGGTCAGCAATAGGCTAGTTGCCTAAAAAAATTTTTTTAGTCCGTAATGTTTAATATCAAAAAATATTGGACACATATATTTTTATTTGTCAATCTAACAAATAATTACATAGTTATGGTGCGTTAAAGTTGCGCACGACGTCACAACGTGCGGCATTTTTAAGCAAGCGTTGACGTCACGGGCCTCTTCTTATGAACTTTGGGGCGCTTTATCTCTTTAAATTTTCATTAGTTTGAAAAAGTGAAAAATACTTGTAGAGTATTTTTTGATAAGTTAACTGACGGACTAATTAAAACTCTTGCTTTTTGACCCAGGCAACATCCCCATTAAAAAAAAGCGCAGCACACGCCTTTGTGTTGCGACATCATCATCATTTGCTACCGCAAAAGATGTCGCAACTGGCTGCTTCAAGAGCAATCGCTGGCACTGGCTAATTATAATTTCACATAGCAACTTGTAATTTTAGGAAATTGTAATTTTAAGTATAAATTAATATTTATTTGCTTATGTATATCTTGGCTATGGCAGAATAACAGGGTTTGTGGGTCTCCTGCAATCACTGAGTCATAGACCTTTTTGTCTCTTATGATTTTTGTATCTGTGAAAAACTGTAAATGAAACCTGTTTTGAGACCAATAAATATTTTCTATTCTATTCTATTTCAGCCGCAGGACGTCCACTGCTGAACATAGGCCTCCCCAATGATTTCCACAATGCCCGGTTGATAGCGGCCTGCATTGCGTTACGACATGTCAGTGCCAGAACGCATTCAGGACGTTGCGTTGCGTCGACGTAAGGCGACACCGCTCATCCCTTTATCTTTTTCCCAGAGATGAGTTATAAACTCCACACACCATGGTGATATAGTTCCAAGGACGCCACAGTCAATACCAGATCGCTGGTTCCGATTGTTGCCATGTTGGAAACCATATAGTTGAACGATGGTAGCGTCCTCCTGTCATTGAGTTTGGTGGGACAGTTCAGCGTGGGTCATCTATAGTCGCTACTCGACCTGCCCCAGTGCAATAATTACATCCTATGGACGAATTAAGACATAATAATCGTTTCAAGAGGGATGTGGTCACGTGATGCGTGGTCTATAAATCTAACATCCAGTAAGTATTCTTTTTTTACACCGTATCGCAGAACACGACCACGAACACTCTTGCAAGAGTATAGCGACAAAGAAGAATCTCAGAACAGTCATTGAACGAACATATCGGAAAGTCCCACTTAAGGCTAGGATTTACCGCCTCGATGCCGTGCATTCGTTTACCTCAGCCCCCGCACACCTCGCACTGACACTCGCGCTGACATTCGCGCGACGCGATGACGCCACAGTGTAAAAACAAGCCGTAAGTTGGATTAAACCGTAATCTTCAAATAGTGAATAAACAAATAATAAAATTAAATATCCTTCGACATAATATTTTAACACTGCGCCTCTAGTCTCAAACTAAGCAAAGCTTGTACTATGGGATATGAACATACTTAAATAACATAACATAAATAAATACATAAGGTTAGAAAACACCCAGCCCGAAACAAACATTATTATAATGTTCATGCACACAAATGTTTGTCAATCAATAATGTCAAATGAAAGATGATATTAAGTCAAACAAATACTTTTACTTTTTACCGACAAAAATAGTAAATGATCACAAAAATGTAAACTCCATTTTAATATGAAATATGTACTAATGTTCTTTTACATTTGGCTATTATATTTAAGCAAATGACTCTAAATTAATCATTGTAAACCCAGAAATAGTAAAAAATCCTCAAAACAACTTGCCTAGAGGTCCTCTTCTGCCCTTTTAGAATTTGTAACTCAGATTCAAGCAGTAAAATAATTATTTATGGTATCAATTAAATAACTGTATCGCCATCTAGTTTTATAATTCAGCATGTTTAAATATTTGTGAAACATCAGAATTGATGACTCGCCTTATATTCTTTCATCATAAAAAAGTACCTAAAATTATCATCTAATTGTAAATTATGGCAACTATTTCCTCATAATTATTTGAAAATATAAGGCAAAAATGTTTAAGTTTTACAAAACTATGAAGAGCAGATATCTCGAAAACCATACAAGATAATTATTATCGAAAAACTTGACTGATAAAAGTAGTAAATTAAATGAGTTTTCATTTTGTTGCAATAGTCATATCCCTAGGACGCATAGTTATTTATTTAGACAGTTTCTGAGATATAAGCGAAAAACCCAAAAATGGGACCTTCAAAGGCTGCGATCGAGAACTTTTGTCATTCACTTAAGTTACACGTGTTTTATAAGTTCGGCGAATTTTGTTTGTTAGGAAAAATGAATAAAAAAATCAAATAAAACTGACACGCGTCCGTCCTCCGTAAGCGCCACCGCGCGACTGATTAAGATTGTCCAAGCCGTCATGGCCGATTTTTTCACATTTTTTCAACATAGTAACTAAATAAGACGCAATAACAAAAGTTTGAAAAGTTGTCGACCTAGAAAATACAAAGTCCTATCTATTAGTATATATTTTAAGTGTAAAATGTTAAAAATGAATATATGAGAGTAAAACAAAAAAGCCGTCGACGTACTTCTTTGGGATTTTTTTTTATCGGATAAACTATGCAATATCGTGTTTTGGAAAAGTTGTCGCCCTAGTTAAAGACATTAACTTACTCGTACAATTTTTTGTTTGCTAAAATACCTTTTCATTTAGAAGCTATCTGCAAACAAAATCGGTCAAATATCGACAATTTGGGAAATCATGGCCTTAATGAGGGTTTTCGCGAATGAAAAATCCGCTAGATGGCGGGACGTGGATGTGGGGTTTGACTGCTGCGTGATTGGTGGATTTTGACATATCTGTCAATGTCATGTCAAAAATAACCAATCATGCAGCATTTGGACCTCGCGTCTACGTATTGCCATCTGGCGGATTTTCATTCGCGAAAACCCTCATTAAGCCTAACTTTTATAAGTACATAATTATATTGCCACCACGATTTGAGCCTTATCCACTTGTGTTCAAAATCAAAATCAAAATTTTCTTTATTTGTTTAGTCTAATTAAATTAGTTCTTGCAAATCATCAAATGTTCTTAAGGAGCCTACACATGTCTCATTCTTTTTTTGCCCTACCAGCGCTTCGAGACAAACATTTGGCAAGTGCTGAGAAGAAGCGCCGCAACAAACTCAGTCACCACTGTCTGCCGGTTTAAAAATATAAAAAAGTAGGAAGTTACAATACATTCGGAAGCAAGTTACTTACCACGCGCTCCCGTTGATAGAAGGTGGCCTTTAAGGCCCATCTAGCACGAGACCGCGTGGCAGTTTTGAATATATTTAAGTGTTAAGGTCGGGCTTACTTGGTGAAGGTCTTGTGTATCTGCATGGCGATGTTCCGCGCGCGCGGCGCCTGCGCCACCAGCCGTAGCTCGGCGCGCACCGACACCGCCCACTGGCTGTCCTTGATGCCCTCGCATCTGCGGCACAACAATACATAGGTAAATACAGAACTAGATAGATAGATATATGGTTTACTAGCTTTCCGCCCGCGGCTTCGCCCGCGTGGAATTTTGTCTGTCACAGAAAAACTTTATCGCGCGCGTCCCTGTTTCAAAAACCGGGATAAAAACTATCCTATGTTCTTTCCCGGGACTCAAACTATCTCTATGCCAAATTTCATCAAAATCGGTTGCGAGGTTTAAGCGGGAAAGCGTAACAGACAGACAGACAGACAGAGTTACTTTCGCATTTATAATATTAGTTGGGATTTGCAAAACACATTGACACACCAGAAGCAAAAAGTAAGATTAATAAACACAGGAGTAGCAGGAAAGATATAGTACCTACATAACAAAGAGTAAAAAAGAAAATCCTGCGCTAAGGTATATGTGTGCCGCAGCGATGCAAAAAAGCAGAGAGCTCAGTGTAGACACTGCTCTAAAATGAGCAGAACACTGATTTTCAGCTCTTGCTTGAAAATAAAAAGGAAGACGCACGAGAACGGTAGAGAATAAAGCGGTGAAAATGTTGTACTATTGTAAAGGTCGCGGGAAGAGCCTGGATGCGGGCAGCGCAGGACCGTTCATTGTGGAAAACCTTGGGGGAGGCCTTTGTCCAGCAGTGGACGTCATTTGGCTGAAAAGAAAGAAAGAATTGTAAATCTACATAAATATCAGAAATTAGGGTTTTTGAGCGTCGTCATCATGTTTGCGCCAGCGCAGCGTCGATGCTGCGCCAATACTGGGCGCCTGTCGAACGTCGAATCTACGAAGCGGCGTTAAGCCAGCGCCACGTTGACTCTTCGCAGGCGTTGGCGAGAGACGACAAGTTCGAACTAGCGTGGGGGCCTAACTTCTTCAACCAAAAGACGTTCACTGCTGTACAAAGGTCTCATTTTTCTCCTAGCGATTAACGATCGGTTCTATATTTCCGTCAGGAAAGGTTTTGTGGATACCGATGGGAACGATTAGTGGGTTATGAGAGACTCTCCCCACCGGTGTTTGGTTGGGAACGATTAGTGGGTTATGAGAGACTCTCCCCACCGAGTGGTTAGTTCCCGCCCTTCTGGCGGGAACTAACCACTCAATCTCATCGGTGTTCTCCAGAGCCTAATGAAACAGAAGCTGCGAGTTATTATTCTAACTTGGACATCTTATAATTTAAGGAAGTAATGTAAAATGAAATAGTTTAACTGTCAGGCCGGGGTCCACAGTCGTGATAGTAACAATATTCACTTATCCTATGTTGGTAAAGTAAAATAGAAGCAATATGTCATAAATAAAAGCGGGAGCCGCTTACATAATTAGTACTGATTACAGTACAGAATAGTCATTTATGTTGTCCATAAACCGTGTCCGTTGAAAATCGTGTAACGAAGAAACCGTTGAAATATTATAAAGTCATGGACATAAGCAAACAGCAACTGACCTGAGATACAATCCAAAGAACTTGCTTTCCGAGAAGCTGGTGGTGTTCTCAAACCGCGGCACCATCTTGATGCTCCACGGCAGCTCGTGGAAGTGGAAGGGCCGCGACTCCACCGAGCGCCGCCGCGTCTTGAAGTTGAGCACCGTGAACCGGAACACCGCCTCCGACTTCGACGACGACTCCTCGGGCATCAGGTTTTGCTGTGGGATTAGCAACTTTATTTGTCTACTTTTAGGGCGATAATAGCGTAACGGTTTAGGTATCAGACTGCTGGTTCGAGAGGACGCTAATTCTGAACCTCGTGGACTGTTACAGAAATAGTAAACAATTTCTGAAGTTGAGCACCGTGAACCGGAACACCGCCTCCGACTTCGACGACGACTCCTCGGGCATCAGGTTTTGCTGCGGAGTAAGCGACTTTATGTATCTGCTGAATGGATACATCGGAATCCATGTGCATGAGCAGAGAGTCTACCTATCTAATGCCCATTTTCACCATCAATCCCTTATTTTTAAGTGACCCCTACATAAACAAAATTCCTGTTATTTGTTTTGTTACCATAGGGGTCACTAAAGATTTGACGGGCATTAGGCCCGGTTTCCATGAAGGCGGAGCAGAGCTTAGAAGTGTCGGGCCGTCAACATTTTCTATAGAATTTAACAGCGGCAGCGGCGTGGAGCAGAGAGGACAGGCAATAATGAAATCTGATTGGTTATTCAAAACACTTCTCCGCCTTGGTAGATCAAAACTTGTACGA
>NW_021133888.1:0-28938 GCF_004193835.3 Ostrinia furnacalis
TTTTCAAGGACTAAACGACACAAGCGTCCTATTGAGCGTTTCAAAAATTTTGTGACATCTAGCGAGAAAAAAACGTATTAACCATAATATGGTCATACAATATTTTATTACTGCTAGTGGAATTAATGCCTAGGATTATCTCAATCCTACGATATATCACATGACGAGATTTCTCTTCCATTTTTCTGACAACATCAATGTTTTCCGCCACTGTTTGTTATTTTGGACGACTTTCGCAAAGTTCACTGGTGAGCCAATGACATACAATATTATACTTCTTAAATTAGCGTTTTACAATGGTAAAGGACAGATCTTTATCACCAAAAGTGAAATTTAGCTGACCGCTTCAGTTTTGTATTGATTAACCACGTCGAAAATCATAATAAATCTTCGCGCGAAAATTTCCGCAAGTCAATTCCATGTTTTTGTAGTCAAGATAATTTTCAATTCAATGTTAATAATACAAAACGTGCTCAAATGATAAAAAGTTTTGAATAAGGTTGTAGTAAAAAATGTCAAACTTTTCATTAAAAGTATCAGATGTCGTCTAACAACACGTTATGTTGTCGAGGCTCACAACTTAAATAGTGCCCTAGTATTATTATTATCCACTGAATAATTTAAAAATCACGCACGCACAGCATTATACCTATTTTTATTTTATCTAACCTCACGATAGTGTTTGTGTGTTGCGCATGCGTTACGCGGTGTTAACCCGACTTGAAAAAGGAGGAGGTTCTCAATTCGGTTGGTTATTTTGTAGTTCCTTCCTTTTTCAATGTGCGCTGCGTTTAGGCAAACCAATTCGACTTGATGGTCTCGGGTTCGATTCATGGTCGGTCAATTTAAAAACTTTGATTATTTTGATGAGATTATTTATGACCAAGCCCAATTTTATTATAGAATGATTTTATCATTATTCTATAAATTACAATAAAGCTGAGCTGATAGGAACTTTTCATTTTTAATGTGTTTTTCAGCTGGGTAATAAACATTGTTTAACTTTCTTTCTAATTCATTATTTCAGGACTGTGTTACCTACCTACCTATTATTTTTATTTATTAAAAGCACAAGTTAAAAAACTTAACATAATTTATTAATTTAATATCAAATTCAAGCACTCGGTGTGACGTCCCATTTGTAATATTTATTCAGCGGGGCTTGCGGTCTCATCAGCAGTCTTTCATTATCAGCCGGCCTGAAAGTAAACAGGTCTATGTGAAAATCAATAACAGTGTTTATACATTATACCTACCTACAATCCGTTCGAGTTTACTGCGCACCTGGTGGCCGTGACGTCACATCGACGCACCGGAGGAGTGCGAGGCAGAATCGCATAATATTCCAAGGAGGTGCGCAGTTAGCTCAATTGGGTTGTACTTAAAGAAGTAGGTAGGTAATTGAACCAAAATGACTGACAACTGTGTGGTGACTGAATTTGTTCCGGCGATGTTTGTCTCGAAGCACTGGTAATATTTTTTATTTTCAACGTTTCCAAATCTATGGAAGCCACATCAAGTTTAAAATGTCCTCTGCTCAATATAGGTGACATAGGCCTCCCCCAATGATGGCCCCCCAGATTGGCCGGTTGGTAGTGGCCTGCATTCAGCGCCTTCATGCAATCTTAAGTGATAGCGTGGTAATAGGGTATCACTAATACTACATTAAAACTATATTTATAAAATGTTTACCCTTCGGGGCGGTTCATCCAGGATATATGCCTTTCTATCGTGTCAAAACCTCTTTCGCTGGGATCCTTGTCGCAGATGGCTCTTCTTCTCCTAGAAACAAAAAGAATAGGGTTACGTTTGTTGTCTGAAATAGATAACTATTACTTGTAGAGATAAATTGGATCATCATGGGAAAGACGGTTTGGTGATTTTAGGCAATGTATAAAGTTAGATTAGGTGGAAAGGTAAAAAAATGATGTCGGCATAATTATTTTTTCGTGGGGCTAGATAGAGAATTCTCGTTTAAGTTTTTTTTACAATGCTCACTTCCAGAAATCTGAACTAGAAACCAAATCAAAAGTTAGGAAAAATTAATAAATGTTACATGTACCCGCCTGGCCAGCGGTTGGCAGACCAAATCCCCCATTTGCCTCTAGTACAGTGGTTCTTAACCTTTAAGTCATGAGGGACCATTTTACCAAATTTCTGTCTTGTCAGGGACCACGGAAGGTTAGACAAACTTCGTTGGTGTAAAGGTAAGGTCATTTTGGGAATAAGAATGATTTTTTTTCAAATCCTATGAAAGCGGAGGTCGATTTCTCGCCTACTGTGCGCCGTTTGCGTTGTGTTGACTCGTCTCATCAGGTCACATCAATAATTTCTTACGATGTCTTCGCGGACCACTTGGAATGCCTCCAGGGACCGCCAGTGGTCCGCGGACCACCGGTTAAGAACCACTGCTCTAGTAAAATAAGAGGGTTCTCCTGGAGGGGAGGCCAAAAGTCCTGACGATGATGATGACGAAAACTTACGTCTCTCCCTCATTGACGACGCAGTCCAGAAAGGCCCCGTTGCATTGCGTGCTCGTATACAGGTAGGGCCCGGTGCAATAAGAGTCGTCGGTCACCCTGAACACCGATGCCACCCCGACAAGCACCTCGTGGCTTCCGACCCAGGTCACTAGGGGGCCGCCGTGATCGTTCTGGAGATACCAAGCCCTTGTTAATAGAAGTTTATTAAAATAAATGTCCTTGAAAATTTTTACACTGCGCCTCTAGTCCCAAACTAATCAAAGCTTGTACTATGGGTACTAGACAACGGATATAAACATAATTAAGTAAAGTAATTAGTGGTGTACACAAACTACTAATATTCCTGTTTACCTCTCCAGTTAGGCCCAGAACAGACGGTGAAACGCAACTGCAACGAAACTGCAACTGCTAGTTACTTTTGAGTTGCATCTAAGTTTCTGCCATAGCGTCCGTTTAGAGGCCACACATGACGCGACCAGTTTGAAACTTTCAGGTTCAGTTTCATTCATAAGAATTATCAGAAAGTTGCAGTTTCGTTGCAGTTGCGTTTCACCGTCTGTTCTGGGCCTTGGAAATATGTTGGTATGTACATACTAGGAGTGAGTTCACCAGACCAAGCAGTAGAGGGAAATCAAATAACGATAGTTAGGTATTACAGAAAAAAAAATTGTAAAAGCACCTGACAAAATCCTTGTCGTCTAGTTTTGTTTTGTTGTCTCATCAGTATTTTAGAGAATGTCTTTCTGGTCTCATCCATGATGACCGTTTCGTCCTCCTCGCACTGAAAATGATTAATAACAATGAAACGTTTTCATAGGCATAGCGACTAAAAAATATTAACATCAGAAACTTTAGCTTTGCTACAAATTATCGTAATCTAGCTGTGTGGCCAGTACTAGCCAGTTATCATCATCATCATTTACTTAGCCATAGGACGTCCACTGTTGAACATAGGCCTCCCCCAATGATTTCAATGACCGGTTGGTAGCGAGCGGCCAGCATCCAGTGCCGTGAGTATTTTCCGTGAGACATCGACTGTACTGTGGCTCGCAATACTGCAATACATTTACACTGCGGCACCATCGAGCTACGCGGATTGCTCGCTTATCATGTCGGATAGCCTACTGAAGGAATCCACGTAAAGTAGGTAGTGTAAATAGATATTTTTCTTTAACTAACTAAAGTTAAAGTTCGTTTTAAAATTTTTTCGAAGTACATTTTTTTACTGATTCATGATCAGAATAAGCTTCTTAATCATTGAGATCAACACCCTGTATAATAGCTAGTGCTAAAGCCTGGTCCGTGAGCACGTCGAATCCCGTCCAATGACCCTGTTGCTGTCGCGCTCGCACACTCACTGCGGGCGCCCGTCGCACAGTCGCGACAGCAACATAATTACGCGCGAGCGATAGGGATGGGTAGCTTGGGGTCATTGGACGGGATTCTACGTGCTCACGGACCAGGCTTTATAAAGGTAATAATAGTATGATAATCTTACTTCAATATCACCATGCTTCAACCTTTCAATGTTAGGAGTGCATCCATCAGCTACTGGCCTGCTTTTCAGTATCTGCTCTCCCTTCGAGTCGATGTTACCGCCCTCTAAAGTGCAGATCATGTACTTGTCAATGACATGATCCAAAGAACCGATTTCTGCGAAGTACTTTTTGCATTCCTCCTTGTCATGGATTAGGGTTGCCGCGAAGTGCAAGGTATCTTGGTTGTAGTCGGTCGAGTCTTCTGGCTAAAGGAAAATAGAACAGAATAACTTATTTATTGTCCAAAATACCTCAGTGCCTAAAGACGAAAGTCTTGAATCAGTGTGTGTTACCAGTGATGATAAACGTGGCCTCATAATATGTATAGGCCTTATAAATAAGCTCAAAATTGAAGAGCGGGCTATGGAGAGGGTGTATCTTTACGAGATCGAATCAGAAATGAGGAGATCCGTAAACGAACTAAAGTCGCTGATATAGCCCCACGGATTAGCAAACTGAAGTAGCAACCATACGGCATCATACTCATCGATTTTACCTTCCTCCATTGGTCCAAATGTCCCCAACCAAGCACCATAGTATCAACACCAGGTTCCTGATATTTTGTCTCGTAGTTGATCGGGATGCTCAAAGGTTTGTATGAGCACAGGGTATTGTAGGTCATGTCATTGAAATTGTATGGTGATTCCACCTTCACCACCGCTATGTCTATGAACGACCATTTCTCAATTTTAGCGTAGTCCAATTCGTATGCTGCAAGGAAGCAAAAAAATAAAATTTACCGTGCCGTTTTGAAAGCTTTCAAGAGAAACATTCCGGAAGGCGACTTTTAGTAACATTTTGAATAAGAAAAAATTTAGGTATAGAAAAGTCTAAAATTTTGAACGAACCTACACAATATTATTACCTCCACCACTTCCATCTGTCAATAGTTAGCGTAATAGTAGCCCTACCATTCAAAACACACAAATCAAAGATATTAATTTCTCCTGTGACGTCATGAGACACGTTTTCCTGGAATTTTTGTGGAAATCCATAAGTGAGGCCTTTGTATAGCACCACTGCTGTCATTTGGCTGAAACGAACGAAAGTATTGCAAGCGTATTCGGTCTCAATCATCATCATCATTATTTCAGTAGGACGTCCACTGCTGAATATAGGTCTCCCCCAATGATTTCCACAAAGGCCGGTTGGTGGCGGACTGTATCCAGCGCCTAGCTTCCTGCTACCTTTATGAGGTCGTCGGTCCACCTTGTGGGTGGACGTCCTTCACGTGTGGGTATTTTGTCTGATATTGGTCAAACAAGAACTTTAGCCTTACATTTGGGAACGCAAGTAAACACGACCTTCTTCTTCATCTTTTGCGTGCACTGATCGTTTTCCAGCTCGCTGGTAGGCACGTACTTCTTGTAGCCAGCTATGGCGTACATATGCTGGACGTCTTCGACGCAAGCAGCTGAGGTCACTATGTAGTCTTTGCTCACTATGGCCCCCCCACAGAGCCAAGCGTCGTACGCTCTGGGAGATGTTGGAGCCTTTACTAAGTACACCTGGAACATTTTAGAACATTCAAGACTTACTTGTTTTTTCTACATTCGGCGTCAAATAGATCACACCTTCCGCGACAAATAGTAACTTTAAAGATTTTCTTCTGACACAATCACGGTATCCTACCAATTTTGATGTTATTTGAAAGCCCAATACATTGCCAATACATAAAGAAAAACACATAAAAATTAAGAACCTGAAAGTAGATTATTAATAAATAAATAAATAAATAAATAAATAAAAAATGTATTTATTGCCTTCGAACCATCAAGTATCAACCAACCATTAAGTAAAATATTTACCACATATCGCTTTTCAGCATCGGTTTCTTGACCATCTTTGATTCTGCGTTGAGTTTTGATAACTGAAATACAAATGGGGAGTAATGGGTAAAATTTTATCAAAAAATATTCAATAGATCTCCATAGATAGGTCGAGCAATTAATGCTGCTGACAACGCCACTGTTGTAGCGGAGTTTTGGGCTGACACTGTGTAGGTCACCCGCCACCAACCGGCTATTGTGGAAATCATTGGGGGAGGCCTATGTTCAGCAGTAGAGTCCTGTGGCTGAAATGATGATGATAATGACTGTTTAGGTTTGTTGTCGATTCGATAAGAAGTTCTCGATACTAATGAGAGATTGAGAAGAAGCCTGTTTTTAAGTAGGCTGGTTTTATTTAATGAAATAATAGTTTGATACTAAAATTTAGGTAATGCTAGAGTTTCAGTGATTTTGAAGAACAGTGTGAGTTTATCTAGAGTTGAAACTTATTTTAGTTTTCAATTTATCATTCTGAACGTCTGCTTAAACGACGTGTCCTAGTTACGCACTGACCATCATCATCATCATTTCATCCATAGGACGTCTACTGCGACCACTGTTGAACATAGGCCTCCCCTAATGATTTCCATAATGACCGGTTGGTAGTGACCTGCATCCAGCGTCTTCCTTATGAGGTCGTCGGTCCACCTTATAGTTACTTAATAGAAATTTACTTTAACCCTTTTCTTGGCATTGTGCATTTAAAGATACGTTGACCAAAACAAAAATATGGGGGAGAAACCAAAGACTATTTTCAAATGTTTTTTTAAAATAACGTTAGCCCAAATACTACAGATTGTGTTACACAGTATAGAATCGCTACAGGCTGCACAGATTTAACAGTAATATGCAAAATGTCAGACCATTGACAGGCGTCTACGCACCGGCTGATGATTTTTATTATTTTCGGTGTTTTTTTTAAAGAATATTGGTGATTATTTGTAGTAATATGGACAGTAAATAAATGTTTCTTGATGATAGTGCTTTTTTTTCATCCCAAAACTTGTATAATTATTCTTGTACGATGCGGATTGTCCGAATGTATCTCTAAATGCACATTGTCAGATACGTAATAATTTACTTTCAATTTTGAATGTATCTTTAAAGACACATTGCCAGGTTCTCGTTGACTTTATTTTATGATTTTTTCATAGATTTTATCGCATAAAAAGTGATATGTTATAAGTTAGTAATATTCAAAGCTGTAAATTATAATATACTGATATGAGTTTTAATTCATTTACTAAAGAATTGTTGTTTTTTGGACAACTAAGTGCTGCAGCAACAAAATCAGGCGCGCAAAATTCTGGTTATGGTTCCAAAATCTCGAACCAGGTCGAAAGTCAGTAGCGGTGACACTTCAGCTGATGAATTAGAAGCCGCACTTAGTCTCCTGGTTCTCTTGGGTGGTTATCTTCCTACTCCAACCAACCCAAATCACCANGTACTATATTTCCAAAAGTACATACCTAAGATTTTTTTTCGTATTTTTTACATGATTTTTACTCGTCATAAATCCAATATTTATAGTGTAAATCACAAATATTAACCAAAACCGTCGTTGCCAAGTATAGGGTTAAAAGTAGGTATCTGTAGGAACTGTACGAGGCATATTTGCTACAGTAGGTGATGGTCCCTTATAATCATTATCCTTGTTCTTCTTAAGTATTTGGAAGTAACATTATCTATCATCGATCTTTTTGGGTCACAACCTGGGGACACGTAACGAAGCGATATCGATTCGAATTTAAAATTGTCTACACTCTACCAACGCATGTTTTTAGTGCTGTGTTTACCAGTTACCAAATAGGTATTTTTAATTTTTTTTATTGGCACCTAGGTAATGAAATAATTAACAGGATATAGAGTAAAAAATAACAAATGTTACCCACGATGAAAAACTGCAATCAAAAATAGGAAACTTAGTTTTGGTGATAGCATGACTGTTGATGGTTAACTAAATTGACTTTTCATTAGTTTGTTACAAACTTCGCGGTCTGTTGCACATGCAAATTGGATGGGATTCGAAATATTCGAATTCTTTGCCAATTTATTCAATGACTAGCTATGCCCGCGACTTCGTACGCGTGAAAATAGTTTGAATAATATTTCCCGTGGGCTATCTAACACAAAAATAATTTTGAAACTGGACGATTAGTTCCTGAGATTAACGCGATTAAGAAAACAAACAGCGTCTTCAGCTTTATATTATTAGATTGACTAGCCTTCACTCAGGGATTCACCTATATTTCAGTTAATAAAATCAACTTGCAGCTACTTACGATTGTTTTCCAAATTCCTAAAATATAAAGAAGCGAGATTTATCATCTAATTAATTTGTTCTAAACGTCACCTGTTTTTCTAAAATCATTTTTTTTTCTTTTACTTAACAGACACACATTCTGACCAATTTTTATGAAGTTTGTAGTAACTAAATGTTATGGAATCATATTATTTTATCTATGTATTAAGTAAGTTAAAGCAATATTGTTGCTGTTATTCAACTTTTTTATTTACATTTAACTATGCCCTCCATTAAGGCTGAGTTGCACCATCTTATTTTAACTTTATCAAACGTCAAAAATCTAACTCCATACAAAAAGCACCGGTTATCGTTATAGTTACCGTTAAAGTTAGGTGGTGCAACTCAGCCTAAACTTCCATGACGTTACATTAAAAAAAGGACGTGAAAAATTATAACAGTTAAATGTGCGATGTAAAATAAGTATAGGTATTATCTAATATTTGAAAGTTTGTATCAAATTATTTCAAACGAAGTCATCTGGTGGAATATGAAGAAAAATTATCAAAATTGGATCAAATTCTTCACTTTCGTTGCATATAGTTTGAAAGGTATTTTTCTCCAACTTGATATTAAATAGGATTCATATTTCTTTCTATATTATTTAAGTAAAGTAGGTATTCGTTTATCACAAAGTTTATAGTAGTCATCATCATTTCAGCCATAGGACGTCCACTGCTGAACATGGGCCTCCCCCAATGATATCCATAATGGCCGGCTGGTAGCAGCCTGCATCCAGCGCCTTCCTGCTACCTTTATGAGATCGTCGGTCCGCCTCGTGGGTGGATGTCCTACGCTACGTTTTCCAGTACGTGGCCTCCATTCCAAAACCTTGCCTTGCCCATTGCCACTTCATCTTGCTAATCTGTCATTATGTCAGCGACTTTAGTTCATTTACGGATCTCCTCATTTCTGATTTATAGTAGCAGTACCTACTTACAAAAGTAGGAATGTACTATGTAACTACTTTGTTTGACTGTTCCAGTGGTCACAGCAATTACGAATGGACATCGTGTGCTTGGTGAAAAAAGGTACATGGTAAGTTTCTTGCGTTTCCGAGTTCATTATAACCTAAGGTTTTTATTAATTTTATATCTCTAGGTTCAGATATTTATCAAGATTAATCCCATCCAACATAAATATGAAAGTTAAAAAGCTAAGCGTAATAGGTACCTATCAACTTTCCTATCACGTTATAGGTAGATTATAGATAAACCAACATTAAGTACTTTAAAGATTTCAAAACTATTCTTACGTTTGATACAGTACAGATACAGATACATTGAGTACAAAATATTTTGGACACATTCATCAACCGTAATTCGTTTCAGCCAAATGACGTCCATTGCTGGACAAAGGCCTCCCCCAAGGATGTCCGCAACCTCCACACAGGCACCTTCACTTTCACCAGATCGTCGGTCTTCGTCAGATAGTGGGGGATTTGCCCACACTACGTCTTCCGACTCGAGAACTTTTCTGCCCCAGCGGCCATCAGCTCTGCGTGCTATGTGCTCCGCCCACTGCCACTTGGTTTTAGCAATTCTGCGAGCTATATCGTTCACATAACCATAATATGATTCTCTTCCAGGTGTATTTCTTAGCCGCACCACCTCTAGAGTTCTCGGCATGGACGTGCGGCGGGGTCATCATCACCAAAGACTACGTTCTGACGTCAGCGTCGTGCATCCAAAATGTGCCGCATGCTTACGTCATAAATGGCTACAATAGGTACGTCAACGCAGAGCAAATGGAGAAAGATGAGTGTATCATGCAGAAGAGGAAGAAGGTCATCAATTTTTGCCACCCGAAAAGTAAGAACTTCTGATAGGTATCATTCCAGTAAAATTAAAAACTAATATTAATATTGTACTTGATGCATAATTAAATAATTAATGTACCTACCCTCAGGCTGAGTTTCACCATCTCAATTTAACTTTGACAGACGTCAAAAATCTTTCAAAGTCCATACAAAAATCATATCGATATAGTTATCATTACAGTTAGGTGGTGCAACTTAGCCTAGTGTAGTCCTTCATGGGGTGCAATGGCGAGGGACTCTAGTGGAAACCGTCGGGTTGTGGCTAGGCGGGGAGAGTCCCACATAACCCACTGGCCGTCCCCATCGACCAGTGGGGTATGCGCAAAGCATTTCCCGACGAAAAAAAAAGTGTCCTTCAATTCAAGCCCCACTAATCGAAACAATAGAACCCTGTAGGTACTTATTTTCTTCTTTTTATATTTTCTTATTTTTTTAAGAAAGTAGCACGTCTGCTCACTACACTTTTTTATTTTATTTCTTTCTTATTGTTATTTTATCTATGTGCTACCGTTTTGTCCATGAACCTTTTTATCTTTGTGTGATGTCCTTTGTAATCCTTTGTAATAAATGTTTCTTTCATCCTCGCTTTTTTCCCTTTCTTTCTCTCTTTCTCTTTTTAATGCATTGCAGCTACCCTGTTGATTCTCTTCCAGGTTACGACGGGACTAAAGTGTTTAATAATGATTTTGTGTGGAGCTTAGGAGACATCTGCGTGGCTCAAGTGGATACCCCGTTCGCTTTCAACGACAGAAGCTACTACGATGTGTGTTCGTACCCCCCAGCGTACATAGGGGTAAACTTTTACTCGCATTTCGATGGCGGTGGGATAGATGTGGTGAATCTAGGATGGGGTCACGCGCAATATTACCGACCCGTGAGTATGATTAAGGATTAGTCTTATCAACTAGGAAAGGGATCAACACCGTATCGTCTTTTGCGAGCTGTCATCGCCTTTCGCGCGCTGTCAATAGCGAGGCGGGTTCTATATTGGCTCACATAAAATTCTAAATCATATTCTTTGTCTTACTACCGATTTGTGTTCATAATAATCTCTCTTCATAATTTTATTTTTCATACTTTTTTTATTCATACATTTTTATTACTACCAACGGAGCTCATAACAGTTAGTGATCATAATTTTTTTATCAATACTGTTACTACCAAGAACCATTTAATATACATAATTTTTATTTTCAGATCTTTTTTCTTCATAACATTCATTGATCATATTGTTTTCATTAATAATGTTGTTACTAAGAACATACTTCAACTCATAATGTTGTTGTTCAGAATAATTTACTTTATAACAGACATACTCGTATCTTTAAAAAAATCATGTATAACTTAAAAGTAGATAAGCATGCAGAGCATGCTTCATGAAAGCAAGCATGCAGCATGCATTGGTATCTCCTCGTCTCCGGCGCTGCGGGATGTGCAGCCCTTCCGCCCTTGCGTAACGAGGCTCAGGCACCCACGCTTGCTTCCGCAGCTTCGGCTTTTTGGATCGCCATCGGCGCCTTCGGCGCCTCGGCGACCAGCCTCAGCCGCTCCAGCTCACCCGGGCGCCTGAGCCTCGTTACAGCGGGCGAGGGCTGCCCTCCCTCCGCGCCTCCGGCTTTTAAATTACACTCTAGGGGTAGGGCAGACAAGACTACGTGGAGTCGGTTTTGCAGCGATTCGTTTCTGTCACGTTAGTTTTGTGGCACAAAATATTGCCTGTTTTGGACCATTTCAAATTAATTTAATGTTAAAATACGATTTAATACGAATATAGACATCATGATTTTCAATAATATGGATAAATACACTTATGAGTAATAAATTTATGAAAACAAATATTAGGATACATCACATTTATGAATATTATAGTTATTTATTCGAATGATTATAAGTTTCGATCATTAGTATAGAAAAATATATGAAAACAAATATTATTAAAAACTAAGTGTATGATTAGTGATATTATGAATATCAATGATTATGTTTTTAAATATGTAGGTTTTAAATTTTTTATGAAGAATGATCATTATGGTATCAAATTGTATGAGAAATATTTTCGGACCTCCAATGATAGGAATTGAAAAGTTATGTAAGAAAATGCGCTACCAGCGAGGCGAGGCGTTTACGTTACGGTGCGGATGTGCGTTGAAGTGCGGAGTATTATGGAGTTTCATACAAAGAAAACTGACCGCCCCGAGCTGATACGGTTACGATCCCTTTCCGGGTTGATAAATGAGCTACGGCCCTTAGTATTCCAACATTATGGCGGATAAATTTTATCTGAAGTGTTGTGTCGTGACGCATATGAGTAGTAGTAGACGTAATGAAACGATATTAAAAACAATTAGTTAAGAGTGTATCCTATGTTTAAGGAAGGAGAATTTCTGGACATGAATGAAGAGTTTTTGAGGTTCAGCTCGGGCACGACCACTAATATCACAGATTGTCAAGCAAGGAACAAAGCGGCGATAGACAAAATTTCTATTTCGAATCACTTTAAAAAATTTTTCATCTGCGTCGAGGAACCGGGAAATTTGGATGAAAATGGCGACATTATAAACGAAAATACTCAGTTTTTTGACACTTGCAACGACACGTACGACCCCTTGTCGATTGGAAGGAAGGGTGTTGGTGAAAAGGTCAGTAGTTCGTTCATTTCAGTGGCGAATGACGTCCGAATGACGTCTACTGCTGGACAAAGGCCTCCCCCAAGGATTTCCACCGGTTCTGCGCCGCCCGCATCCAGGCCAGTGGTTCATTTTTAATTATTTTACACGAACAAAAATTCACTCTGGCGATCCTGGAAGAGACTGTGGTAGAAGAAGGTTTTGTTCCTCCGGCTCAAGAGACCTAATAAAATACCATGCTGAACATAGGCCTCCCCCAATGGTTTCCATAATGATCGGTTGATAGTGGCCTGCATCCAGCGCCTTCCCGTTACCTAAAATGTGGTCGTTGGTTGGTTGGATGAATGTCCTAAAAACTGCGCTTTTGTGGCCTCCACTCCAAAACCTCGCTGCCCCATCGGCCGTCAGTTCTGCATACCTACTATGTGCCCTGTCTATTGCCATTTCAACCTGCCAATCCGTCGGGCTATGTCAGCGACCTTAGTAGTTCGTTTCTACGGATCTCCTCATTTCTGATTCGATCACGTAAAGAAACACTGATCATAGCCCTCTCCCATCTTTTGATTTATTTTATCCTTATATTACACTTCTTCTTAGCCGTACTAATACTACTTGTAAATCGTGATTCTTTTTATTTTGTACCACTTGATCTGGCAATAAATATTTTCTTTTTTTTTTCTAAAATAAACTAAAAAGATTAAAACAAGCCTTAGGCTGAGTTGCACCACCTAACTTTGACCGTATCTATAACGATAACCGGTGTTTTATGTGTGGAGTTTGACAGATTTTTGACGTTTGTCAAAGTTAAAGTAAGATGGTGCAACCCAGCCTTAGCCACAAATGCAGTCGGACTCGGGGGCATCAAATACATATCACCAACAAAATAATTAGTCATTGATGCCTCCGACTGCATTTGTAAACACTAAGGTTTGTTTTTATCGTTTTAGTTCATTTTTGCGCAGTTGGATTTTTTGTTTATTCAATAATAATTTTTGTTTTAGAATTGTATGGAGGTATTGCGTGCAAGGATCAATTACACTAGTGAACACGTCGGGGGCTTTTGTCAAGTAATTCAAATTCAAAATTTTTATTGCATATTAAGTAAGCAGCAAGACTAGTCACATGATGTAAGGTCTTGATCGGGAAACTATGAAATGAGAGAGAGTATTATTCATCATCATCATTTCAGCCATAAGACGTCCACTGCTGAACATAAGCCTCCCCCAATGATTTCCTTAATGACCGGTTGGTAGACTTGGTAGCGGCCTGCATCCAGCGCCTTCCTAATCTTTGTGATGCTTCAATCACACCAATGCGTGCAGATCTCCCCGGCGCGATCAAAGACCTATGACAGTTCACGCGACCTGTCATTGGGCTTTGGTGTGGTTGAAGCTTGAGGTCGTCGGTCCATCTTGTGGGTGGGTTATGGTTATGATGATGTACATATAATGTTTCGTTCTTTCTTTTCTTAATTCTTGATGCTTGTATTGCAGAATGACCACGGAGGGCCACTGGTGGCTTGGATCGGTGGCCATGAGACAGTCATAGGCATAGCCAGTCTGTTCTCAGTGTCAGACGACATGCGCTGTCGGCCGCCCTACTTGTACACGGCTACTGCTAGCATCAACAAGTTACTGGCATGCTACATATGGTCCAATTTCACCAGGTTTGACGTAATTTTATTTTTTTCATTCATTCATTTCAGCCACAGGACGTCCACTGCTGAACATAGGCCTCCCCCAATGATTTCCACAATGGCCGGTTGGTGGCGGCCTGCATCCAGCGCCTTCCCGCTACTTTTATGAAGTCGTCGGTCCATCTTGTGGTTGGACGTCCTACGCTGCGCTTTCCGGTACTTTCCGGTATTTTTAATACCGAAAATACGTTTAATACCGCAGACTCTCTGTTTTGAGAGAATGCCACTTGGCATTAAGCTCGCCTTTTTGTACTGATCATTTTTATGTGTGCGCAATAAAGTCTTTAAATAAATAGACTTCAGCACCCCCTGATAAGTAGCAAAGAGTCGTAATTTCGAGATCACTTCATGCAGTGAAGTAACTACTCCCAAAAAACGCCGGTGTGAAGGGATTTCGAAACTAAAACGACACATTGCCAAGGGGACGGTGGAATTGTGTAAAGCAATCGTAATCATTTGACAATTCATAACGTACGATTATTCTGTCAATCGTACGTTATGAACTGTCAAATGATTACGATTGCTTTACACAATTCCGCCTCTGATGTCTAAAAGTTACAACTCAACCATGAACATTTATTATGCCTTTGATTTTTCACCGGCTCGTCGGTCGATCGTCCATTGAGTAGATCGATCGGTCCTAGCATTACGTTTACGTCTTTCGGTCGTCGTACTCAAGAATTTTCCCCGGGCCATCAGTTCTACGAACTTTTTAAAATCACTATTTTAGATAGATTAAATATGTATAATAAATCTTTAATGTTTCAGCTCTAGAAGGAGGCAAATGTATTGCGACGATGTTATCACAGAGATGGATTATACTCAACAAAATGTAGCGTGGTCTGATGAAAGGTAGAATTATACTTTTGTTAGACAGTCATGTTTGTTTTGTCATCCGCTTTGCACTGCTGGAAAGTCGAACGTTAACTTCGGACTCCTCCTATGTTCTTCTGATTCAATTCGTTGCGGGTCCAATGACAGCTTAAGTGCCTTTTCACACGTCCCGGTTGCCGGCTAACCGGCGCCGGCTACCCGGCGTCAAATGAGCTTTCACACGCCCCGGTTGATGACAGCAGTATCGACTAGAGAGCAGACTGAGTACAGTCTCGTTCATTTCATACTTTCAAAGATGGACCGTGAACAAATAATTGCAATGTGGCTTTTATATCGAAGACGAAAATATCTGCGCTGGAAAGAAGGGACTTTGACCTTCACTGGTCCTGTTATTATTGGCAGTCGAGTCGTAGATCCTAGCTACACAGGAGTTGCAGCGGTGGACACGTGAGGTGGGAATAGTCCCGTTAGACAATCATATAATTTTGAAATTAATTTACTTGTTTTTCATTGTATTTCAGGACAATTTCTTGAAGGTATAAGGCTAAAAATTTGCCAGTAGCGTATACTAATCGTTTTATGAAACCAGTTTCTAGAAATATTAACTACTTAGTGGCGAATGTATGATACATTGAATCCTGGAACTTATTCGAGTAATGGGATAAACAATTTTAAATATCAAAGAAATAAAAAAGATTTATTGTTAATAATGATGTTTTATTTATTTTATTATTTACATGTTAATATTAAAAATTTAAGACGTTATCATTAAAAAATGATTCGGCATCTTTAAAATATTACAATATGACAACATCTTGGACCGAATCTATGTTTTTATTTGGGTTTTCTTCATTTGTTCTTAAATCACCTTTATTTTTTTTGTCTGATTCATTTGGGTTCCAATTGAATACATCTTTGTCAATAGCATTTGTTTTAGTCCCATTTGCGTCATTATTTGCATTTCTGAAATAAAAAATCACTGGCATTCTATCGACGCGAATAAAACGTGCCACACAAAGTAGCCAAAAACTTTGCAACACGTTTTTGTTAAAATCATTGGATTAAGGTTGTGTTGTCAACTTTTTGCCCACTTTGGGAACTTTTTGGTGTCACGAACTATTTGATGCTGATGCTGCACCATCTTACTTCAACTTTGACAAAAGTCAAAAATCTGTCAAACTTTATACAAAAAAACAGTTACCTTAAAGTTACGGTTAAAGACAGGTGATTTTTTTAATGCATAGCAAGGCAGGTATTTGACTACACTCGCACCTGATGTTAGTGGGATGCAGTCTAGGATGGTACATATCTGCCATGTAAGTGCCTATCTGAGGTGCCTATTCACTATTCACTCTCGCCTTGAAAAGGCCCGGATTATAGTCTTCGGGAAAGACAGTGTGGGAATCCTTTGGGCATTTGACCAGCTGTTGACGTCTATTTAACAATAGTTCAACCGAACATTTCAAAAGAAAAAATATGGGATAGGAATAAATCTGCATACCTACGTGTTTTTAATCATTAGAAAGCATAAATCTTACCCGTCGTGTTGACCCCAATCAATTTCAGTTTCATGTATTTCATATCCAGCTATTTTACCCATTTCATCGCATGACTTGCGCCTATAAAAGTTAAACTTTAAATTAGCGTAAATCAGAACCTCACTGTGGTAAGAGACCTGATAGAAAGAGAAAGAAGTCTGTGGGATTAAATGATGAACATCACTTAGAAGGTATACGGAAAAAAAGACAGAAATAGCACATAAAATATTCGTTCGTTCGTTTCAGCCAAATGACGTCCACTGCTGGACAAAGTCCTCTCCCAAGGTTTTTCACAATGAACGGTCCTGCTGCCCGCATCCTCGCAGAATTGCTAAAATCAAGTGGCAGAAGGCGGGACCCCTATCTCGTAGAGACATAAATATTACAAGGAAATAAAAAGTCTGAGCAGTGCCACCTTGTCGCAACAGCGATGCCTATCGCAATGGGACCCCACTCAGCATATGCCGTGGCCCAGGCTGAGGAAGCCCACGTTGAGGTGTGGCCCATACCGAGTGGTAGTCACGGACACTAACTAACCGAAACTGCATATAAAACCATCAATAATAATAATGTGTGAACAGATAATAGTAAATAAAAGATGCTATACAGTAGTGTGAGTCTTGATAAAGTGCCTTAATATGAAAATAGGTGAAACTAGACCTATTTTTATCGACGGGAAAAATGACAAAAAATATTTCACATTTTTTTTCTTTCAATTACTTTGACAAAAGTGATTTTGACCAAAGGCATCAGTCAAAACCACTTTTGACTGATTTTTGCAGTCAACAGTGGTTTTGACCGATTATGAGTTTTGACTGTAACACATACATATAATCCGGTCACTAATGATGAGATTAGGGTTTGTAACAACGATTTTACTTACGAAGCTGATGGGTCCTTTAGCGCGCATTTGAGGAACAGGCTGGTACATTGTGTGCTGGTGTACAGGTGTGGTGGTATGCAGTGCAACTTCTGCGAGTGGAGACTGGTGGAGGCCACGCCCAACACAAGCTCTTCAGACCCAACCCAGGCTACAAGGGGGCCGCCATGGTCGTTCTAAGTTATATAAATAACCTCTATAAAAACAACTGGAGGAGGGGATTGGGGGTTCCCTCAAAGCCAGAGAGGCTCGCTCGTGAGCGAGCCTTGGAGGGAATTATGTTGCTGTCGCGCTCGCACACTCACTGCGGGCGCACGTCGCGCGTAGTCGCGACAGCAATACATATAATTACGCGCAAGCGATAAGGATGGGTAGCTTGGGGTCATTGGACAAAATTCTACGTGCTCACAGACCAGACTAAAGATAGAGGATTAGAGTGAACTAAAAGTAAAATACCTGACAAATGACACCTTGCCTTCTAACTATTTCCCCTTTTAGGTCGGTTGAATTGTGCGAGGTTTTGTCAACTGTAAAATTTGCATTTCTTCTTGAGTCAAACCCATAATCGTAATTGAGGTAGTCAGGTTTGTCGCACTGAAACCAATTCATTTTGTAGGTAACTAAATAACTTACAAACAGGGGTCCCGTACGTACCTAGTGGCGAAGGTCGATTTAGCGAAGTACGTTTTGGCGAAAAACATTCATTGTGGTAACTTCGCTGGAGCGAAAGGCCACTGAAGCGAAACACTTGCGGCTGAAAAGGTACAAAATTAGGCTCTACTAGGTCAGCAAAAGTAGGTACTTTTTCGGCCGCGAGTGTTTCGCTTCAGTAGCCTTTCGCTCCAGCGTACCACCATCTCTTAATACTGTAGATAGAAAATTTTACTGAAAGAAACATTCCTTTATTTTTGTAAAGAAAGAAAACTGCATTCAAAGATTTTCGAAAAATTTTCGAAAATTTTCTGTAACATAATTAAAATAATTTAAGATTTCATGGTTTTCCTTTCATTTGATTCATCAAGTTTGTTAGAGAGATTTCATCCTTATACTTAACCCTAACGATCGATGTAATAAAAATACAGGGTGTAATTTTTAGCAGATTTTAGTTGGTTCAATTCCCGGGTGTGGCAAGAAAATTTTTGTAAATCTTTGATTGCAGTTCTATTTCTTTTCAAAAATAAAGGAATGTTTTTTTTGAGAAAAAAATCCTATCTACAATATTAAGAGTACTTTCCTTCCAGGTGGCATTACAAAATTCCACCCTGTATATTTAGATTATACATAGAATACCTGAGTTATACACACTGGTATAAGTACATGTTTACAGGGTGATTTGTAACAAATGAACATCCCTGTAAAAGGGATTATAGTACAGAGGGCTGAGTGTGAGTTTTTTTCAAAAACGCTCACTAATTAAATGTATGACGGATTGTACAGCGCTCCTAGCGGGAAACTTTCAAAAACTAAAATTTTCATACATTTTGTGCGCGCGCGCGCGCGTGTGTGTGTGTGTGTGTGTGTGTGTGTGTGTGTGTGTGTGTGTGTGTGTGTGTGTGTGTGTGTGCGTGTATTGTATCAAGTAGAGTATTTAACTTAAGTAGAGTATTTACTGTTTGATAATACTTACATTTCCGTTGACATTTCGTCTGGTGCAACCGTTGTTATAGGTTGATATCGGTGCATCCATTGTTCCATTCGTGAATACATACGCTGTTCCAGTGCAACAAATCATGAAATTGTTTATTATGTCCGTAAGGTTTTTAAAATACGTCAAACAATAGCTTTTTTCAACAATCCGTGATGTCGTTACTTGCAAATATTCCTGATTGTAATCCTGATAGTCGCCCGACTGTAAAAAATAAACCAGCCAAGTGCGAGACAGAAGAGTTCTGTCCTAGCTTTTGTTGTTGTATGCAAAATTAAATCCGTTTCACCCAATATTAACGACATCCACTGCTGGACAAAGGCCAAGGATTTCCATAATGACCGGTCCTGCGCTGCCCACAACCAGGTACTTACCAGGTACGTACTAACCGCCTCTGTGGTCTAGTGGTAAGACCACCTGCTTCAGACGCAGAGGTCCCGGGTTCGATTCCCAGTGGGGGCAGATTTTTCTGTTCGGTTTGGTTGGTGGTAGGGCTTGTTCTAAGTCCGCCTGGCTAGCTACCACCATCTTACCTAAGTCTGTCGCCATAACAACAATGTTCACAGCATTATTGTGTTCCGGTAGTTAGAGGCAAGATAGCCAGTTCCTCCGTGGTTGAGGATTCCGGGTGAAGCTCGCTTCCACCTTCGGCCTGATCGTCACTTACCATCAGGTGAGATACAGGCCAAGAGCTTCCTCGTTGTGGAAAAAAAAAATCTTCCCACGGCCTTCCCCAGATCGTGGGTCGACCTATAGAGGGGCCCACACTTCGTCTTCCGGCCCGTGGTCGCCATTCGAGAACTTATCTGTCTCAGCGGCCATCAGCTCTGCGAGCTATGTGCCCCGCACACTGCCCCTTGATTTTAGCAATTCTGAGGTCTATATCGGGAACTATGGTTCTCCTGCGGATCTCCTCATTTCTGATTCGATCACGCACAGAAACTCCACGCATACTCCATTGCCCTTTCGGTGACCTTGAGCCTTCTTATGAGGGAAATTAAATATTTATTTTATTTAAAAGTGAATTGCTTTTGTTGAATCTTGTTGTTAGTAAAATAACACTGAAATCAAAGAAATTTTGTAAGAATCATTTAAACGAACTTAAGTCGCTGACATAGTCCGACGGATTAGCAAGCTGTTAGTGGCAATGGGCACGACACATAGTATGTGAAACTGACGGTCAATGGGGCAGCAAGGTTCTGGAGAGGAGGCCACGTAGGTACCGGAAAACACAGCGTGGGACGTCCACCCAAAAGGAGGACCGTCGACCTCATAAAGGTAGCGGGAGAGCGCTGTATGCAGGCCGCTACCAACCGGGCGATATGGAAGTCATTGGGGGAGGTTTAAATTATGTTCAACAGACGTCCTGTGACTGATTAATGATGATGAAGATGATGATTGTAAGACACCTTACCGTTCTGATTTTGAGAGCATGTCCCCATCCGTAAACGTATACATCAGTGCCATTTATTTGAGTTAATGGGGAGAAATTCATTCTTATTGGGCCCGGCACGTACGAGCAATGCGCTCGGTACGTTATATCATTGAAATCGTAAGGTTTTTCTACTATCGCCAGTCCAATGTCTATATTAGTCCATACAAAATTACCGTATGAGAATTTGTACCCTTGAACAAAATAATAAGGCTAAATAAGCCGATCTCACCCCTTAGTGCCCCCCATCGCAAAACCGTCCTGGGTAGGAGCTCCACAATTCCTCGTCTATGCAAGTTATTGAATGAGCTCAGTGTGGCGGTGGATTTATTCTTTGATAGCCGTCAACAGTTTAGAAAGGCAGTCATGGAGACTTTTGAACATGTTTGAGTGACTTGTACCTATATTGTAAACTAGCGGCCGCCCGCGACTTCGTACGCGTGGATCCCGTTTTACCCCCTTCATCTATCTTACGCGGTTTAGATTTTTTCATACAAATGTTTTTTTCCGCTAACTCCCGTTCCCGTGGGAATTTTGCAATATACTGTTGTAACTAAGCTTCAAGTTTACTAAGGTACCTGCATACCAAATTTCAAGCGTCTAACTTAAGCGGTTTAGATTTTTCATACAAATGTTTTTTCCCGCTAACTCCCGTTCACGTGGGAATTTTGCAATATCCTGTTGTAACTAAGCTTTAAGTTTAGTAAGGTACCTGCATGCCGAATTTCAAGAGTCTAACTTAAGCGGTTCAGATTTTTCATACAAAACGATTTTCCCGCTAATTCCCATTCCCGTGGGAATTTCTAAGTATCCTATAACCTGCCCAGGAGTATGAAGAATAATTGTACCAAGATTCGTTAAAATCCGTCGAGTAGTTTTTGTTTCTATAAGGAACATACAGACAGACAGACAGACAGACAGACAGACAGACAAAAATTTTACTGATTGCATTTTTGGCATCAGTATCGATCACTAATCACCCCCTGATAGTTATTTTGAAAATATATTTAATGTACAGAATTGACCTCTCTACAGATTTATTATAAGTATAGATTGTAATGATTAACAGACTTTTTATTGTTTTCTTTTCTTTTTCTTTATATAATTATCAAACATTTAAATTATTGAATTGTCAAAGTGTCTGTGCAAATATTGATGTAATAGTTAATGGTGAACCTAAATAAATAAATAAACGGTAACTATACTTAACGATAGCGATAAAAATTTAATTCTTGAAAGTTTCCGCTAGGAACGTTGCCGCGTTGTCACAATCCGTCATACATTTTAATGTCAGTTTTTTACGCACGACATCGAATGTGTTTGACGTAAACTCACACTACGCCCCTAACAGTAGCGGCGTAAGGGGGGGGCGGTGGGGGCGGTCCGCCCCGGGTGCCAAGCATGCAGGGGGTGACACAAGTCGCGCAGATTAGTACTCACTGGCATATCTGCATGGCAAATCTGCGGTCTATGTCATGATACGGGGGGGTGATTGTCTTTTAATCTTCGAATCGGTAGGTAACCCCAAAATCCTGGGGGGTACCAGGGGGTGCCATAGGACTTGTGACTCTCGNGTACCAACCCATGCTACGCCGCCACTGGCCCCTAATAAGTACAATTTCTATAGTAAGCATTGTGACGTAGCCTACCTACTACGTACGTAATACGCGACCTATACTCAATACTCAACATGTTTATTGCTTCCTTAATGGTAACCTAAGGCGTTTATAGGAGATCACAGCCAGGGTTCGAAATTATCAAGATAATAATTACGCTTCATGATAATCAGAGATAATTATCGGATAATTATCAACAGTATAAGATACATTTTTCATATTGTTTCATAAGAAATTCTGATGTTACATTGTTTTAAGTCGAGTTATTCTTTGCGTATATTGCTTATGTTTTTGGTTGCTGATTGTTGTCAAGTTATCCATAGCTAGCTAGATAAATATTTTGACGCTAGATAAATAGGTAGGTTTTATTATAGGGTAAGTCCAGGATAGATGCCCCACTTTTTGAAACAGCTCTGTAACTCAATCAGTAAGTTTTTATCAACAATTTGACCTTAGTATCTGAAAACTTTGGTCTTTCGTCTATGATATTACTATAATTATTTCAGTTTAAGTTATACCGATTCTGAGTAAATACCATTTTAATTGACCTCTAAAAAGTGGGATAGACGCCTAATGTGGGGGATAGAAGACTCACTGTATGATTGCTTCAAAGGATAGATGCCTGATGCAGGGATAGATGACTCGTTAATATAGTTTTTGAATTCTAAGGATCAAATACATTTTGAAATCGTACTATTATTTAAGATTGTTTGTTATTAAATGAATTAAAAATGAAATTTAATATTTTTTATTAAAAATAATACTACTCCTTCTAGCGCAGTCGGGTAAAAAGGTAATTCGATCAGAAGGGCACCCTATTTATTACTTTCCTAAGGTTAGCCGTACTACATTCTTTTTTTCTTCTTACTTGTTACCTGTGACAAAAAGAGCAGGTTAGGATAGATGCCCCTAGGTGCATGGGACATGGCCCTAAGGGCATCTATACCCAAAAAAAATTAGGCAACTATCCTTTTAGCATAGGATAGGTGCCTTTTTTAATAAAAAATATAATAACACTAAAAATCGAATTAAACATAGCTATCCCTTATAATTTATAAGATAGTCTATCAAATTATATAAAAATCTGCTTCATTTTACAACTGACAAAAAAATTATCCATTTAAAGATACTTACCAATATTATTTCGACGCTCGATAAGGTCTGGCCGCGGAAGATTTTTGCTCTCACTGGCTAAACGAACGCACTCTTTGATGGTTTGCGAGGCGAAAAGTGGTACGGGGAGGTCCCTTTCTATTATACGTACTATGACTTTAGGCTAAGTTGCTTGTAACATAGTGTATTTAAAATCGCGGCACCTATCCCACTGGGGCATGTATCCTGGAATTACCTTAACTATCTAGTTGATAACGCCCACCAATAGACGCAAGTGCGGAAATACACGTTCGAAAATTACGAATACGGTTCACTTTCACAAGCGCATTTTTTGTTATTATCAACCGATAATTATCCATGTGTTATTATCACGATAATAACGACGTCCGAACTCTGATCACACTGCACAGCCTAAATCCTAGCCGCAGACTACAGACTTTTTGTCGGCCGATAGTTGGTTCGGGCTGTTAATTAGTATGACTATGGACAGTAATCTATCTATACTTACTATCCCAACTATAATATTATAAATGCGAAAGTAACTCTGTCTGTCTGTCTGTCTGTCTGTCTGTTAGTTACGCTTTCCCGCTTAAACCTCGCAACCGATTTTGATGAAATTTGGCATAGAGATAGTTTGAGTCCCGGGAAAGAACATAGGATAGTTTTTATCCCGGTTTTTGAAACAGGGACGCGCGCGATAAAGTTTTTCTGTGACAGACAAAATTACACGCGGGCGAAGCCGCGGGCGGAAAGCTAGTAATATTATAAAGCTGAAGAGTTTGATTGTTTGTTTACTTGAAAGCTCTATTCTCAGGAACTACCGGTCCGATTTGGAAAATTCTTTCAGTGTTAGATAGCCCATTTATCGAGAAAGGCTATAGGCTATATACCATCACGCTACGAGTAATAGGTGCAGAGTAAAAATGAAAAATGTTGAGATAACGGGTCTTCACGCGTACGAAGTCGCGGGCACAGCTAGTAATATTATGAAAGTGCACACATTAGTATCGGCCGATTCTTTATACAAATTGGGATCGGGCCCAACTATCGACCGAATAAAAATCTGTAGTCGTCGGGGACTTTAAGACTCCACTCTCGTGAATGTCGTAAGCGAATTTTAGGAAAATTAGGATGCGCGCCATGATACAATTTTATCGACGATTTTAGACAAAAATGTATGGGCTTATGGTGCAAAATCGATAAAAGATTATCCTGGCGCGCATCCTAGTCATTGCTCCTGAAGCTGTAGCACGAAAAACTTTCGTCTTCGAATTGTATGCGTATTCGATACACAGCCTTCGAATTCAACAATAACGTGACGATCTCGATTGTCAAAATTAGTTATTATTATTTCTACGTTCACAAGGGCGCTATTTAAGTTTTCATACTAAATGTTTTGATGGCGAATTGGCGATGCGAATACGCAAACGATTAGAAGTCGAAAGTTTTTCGTGCTAGATAGAGGTAGCTGCATTATTAATGGCGGAGTTTTGGGCTGACACTGTGTAGGTTTGTTGTCGACACGAAAAGAAGAAGAATGTTGATAATAATAACGATGTCATCGAAACTTTCGTTGTATAATCTACTTCTATCTACTTACTTTGTGGTATACAAGTTTTGACGATCTTCTGTTTTCTTTCTCTAGTGCAAGGATCTGAATCTAGGTCCTCTGATTTGACGTACTTGTCGTACCCAGCAATTGCGTATAGGTACGTCACATCGGACAAACAAGCAGCTGAGGTCAATATAAAGGTCGGTGAGACTATCGCCCCACCGCACAACCAACTATCGTACAAATTCATGTTGGACTTTTCAGACTTCAAAAGGTAAACCTAAAACAGTTGAAACCAAAACAAATTACCTCATGAAGAAGCTATAAATAAGGCCTTGTGATTCCCAACGCGTCCATGAATTTGAGACATTAAAGCTGAGTTGCACCATCTAACTTTAACGGCAACTATAACGATAACCGGTGCTTTTTCTCTGGAGTTTGACAGAGTTTTGACTTTTGTTAAAGTTAAAGTAAGATGGTGTAACTCAGCCTAAAAATAAAAAAAACATTTCCCAAAAAGATTCGGTTAAAAATGCTTACCATATACCTTTTCTCTGCATATACACGGTGACCATTAACAATTCTACGGGAAGGGGCACAAACTGAAACTGTTAGATGAAACATTTTAATATAATAAATAAATATAAATACATATGGACAATTTCGCTATCTAGCCCCAAACGGGACTATTCCCACCTCTCTTTCCCACCACTGCAACTCCTGTGTAGCCAGGATCTACAGCTTGACCGCCAATAAAAACCCAACCAGTGAAAGTCAAGTTTGGGGAAAGTTAAACTGTCATTGGACCCGCAACGAAATTAATCAGAAGAACATAGGAGGAGTTCGATGTTAAGGTTCGACTTCCCTCCGTTGCAAAGTGGATGACAAGCGGAGGACAAAAATGTTCTAAAGTTTGTTCAGCTGTAGCGACAGCGGTGCCGCAGTGATGACACTGGGAATGAGATGTCCTCTCGCGACCAATACTTGCGACAGCCCGACCCTTGTTGAAGCGTCGCTCCAGAACTTGTTACTTGACCATCACCGTAAAGTAGCTTCTCTAACGGCTATCTACACTACACTTCGGAGAATGTGCGAAGGAATTATACGACCTCTTAATTCCACCAGCCCTCTTCCATCACCAGGGAACCAGACGCAGGTTAGCGTATCATCCCTACATTGTCGACATTCTACCAGCTCGCACTAAGCGTTTAGATAACTCTTTGATAATGCGAACAACTAGGGACTAGAATTCGCTGTCTGCTACTGTTTTTCCCGAACACTATAATCTGGGTTTTTTCAAGGCGAGAGTTAATAGGCACTTACAGGGCAGAAATCCTACACTGCATCTCACTTAACCAGGTGCGATTGCGGTCAAATATCTGCCTTGTCTTACATTTAAAAAAATACGGTGCAGGTATTTCCGAAGTAACCATGCTCGGTCAACACCTGCACCAAGCGATATAATGTGTTCGAACCCAGTCACTGCTCCTCTGTATCCGCTGTAGTAAACAAGGTTGAGAGGCGGCGACTGTTCGATGCCAGGGTGGATAAAAATCACGATTTTTTTATTTTAATCAAAAAAATCAGATTTAAAAAAAAATCACGATTTTTTTTATTAATTTGATTTTTTTGATTTTTATTAGGTTCTGCGATCATTTGTTTAGTTTTTCTTACGGAATACATTTTTATTTACGTAGAATTGATGTATGGAGCAGGCAACACCGCCAAAAAAAAAAATTAATTATGTGGTTATCTGAAAAATCGCAAATGTGATTGTATGGAAAAATAAAATTTTTCAGATTCTCCATACAAAACGACAATTTCATACATTAACACCTAATATTAACATTGTTTTCGAACATTACAGTTGATTAATATTAACTCCCAGCCTTACATTAATTCCATTTTCGGTCATTGATTTAAATCAATGATTTTTATTAAAAAAATCATGTAATAAAAATCGTGATTTAAATAAACCAGCACTGGTCTCCTGGATGAAGGCAGCGCAGGACCGGTCATTGTGAAAATCCTTAAGAAAGAAGGCCTTAGTTCAGCAATAAAAGGAATTCGGTTGAAACGAACGAACTAAAAGAACTAGCAAACGTTTACTAAATAACCAACAGTAAAAAGTAAATAAAAAAATCTAAAATAATTATATTCGTGACACGTACATTTCAAAGTATTCATTGCCACCAATATCACAAATAGCTTAAAATCCATTTCAATAGACAGATTTCTTAAAAAAAACAACAGAACCGGAATGTTAACTTAACCACTCAAGCATAGTATTGAGCGATAAAACTTACGTACAATGTACAGTCGCGGAATGAAAAGGTTCGTCAGTTTTCAAATTGATTCCTTCAACGAATCGCGAGCACATATTACCTTTTGAAACTATGTTACAGAAAAATCTCGAGATAGACAAAATAATCTTTAACTGTTATTCAGTAAAGTTCAAAATTATTCAGATTAAAGTTGTTTGACATTTATCTTGTCAAGAAAATTTTTATGATTGATAAACTAAAACCTTCTTGTTGGTTCAACCTGCCATTATTATTTCTATTAAATAAAAAAAATACATTTTGCACTGATGGGACAGAAAAATAAGCAAAACCTTCTTCGTTAGCAAACGTCACATTTATTTAAATGTTAGCAGCACTGTTTCTTGCACTGGTATGTTGGCAGGTTTGACTCTTACAGTACCTAGTGCAAGCGAAAACCGACACTAAGGTGACGAACCTTTTCATTCCGCGACTGTACACATGCTACCGGCAATGTGTATAATCCGGTATACCATACGGTACTTGGGCAATTTATAGAATGCCTAAAACGTTCAGGTAATGTATGATGAGCTGTGCGAGTTGGTAAGTGTGTAAAAGACGATAGCAGGAAAAGGGGAGATGTGCGGGCAGGCAGTAACCCATAATAATGTTAAGTTTAAAGTGATTGTTATGAAAGATCGTTAGCCCCTCTTACTGAACTAAATTTTATGCTTGTACCTATCACGACACAAGTGAGCTCACGACAATAAATGAGCGGCGGCGGCGGGGACCTTATGCTCTTTCCCTTTAGGTCATAATGTAAGAAATATTATTATTAGAGTATATTCCGTCTGTCCCACCGAGTCCTTTGTTCGTGCCTGTAAAAGAGACCTCGAACATCGAACGGCATTCTATATATTACAATGCATTTTATTCATTCAAACCGCTTATAAGTATGTATTTTATAATCATTGGCATCTCTTATCCGCGTTCCCCGGATCACGAGTCGGCCAGTCCGACACCTTCACCGTTCGGCTATCGTGGCTTCACTGATGAGTAATTATAGATAATTTTAGTTAATCGTCTCTAGTCTTGTCAGACCCAAAGGTCCTGCGTTTGATTCCCAGTGGGGGGAAGGGGACAAAATTTATACCGCACGATTTGGTTGGCAATAGGGCTCGTTCTAAATGAGGTTCTTGTTAACACTGTTGTTATTATTCGACTTTCGGCAGTTAGAAGTAAAAGTTCCTCTCTCTGAGAGAATTCCGGGTGAAGCTCGCTTCCATCTTTAACCTAAATCATCACTTTCCACCAGGTGAGATACAGGCCAAGAGCTTCCCCATTGTATATGAAAAAAATTAAAGCAAATAATTACCTATATTTTGTCGGTCATTCAATAATTTTAATATCCAACTGGGTCGGTATCTACTCGTACTTACATAACATTTAATAGAGGCCCCTTTTTTTACACAAATCGGTTCATCGCAGGTATTCTAAACAATAAAATTCATAGTATTTTATTATACACATTGCCTTGGTACTGTTACCACAGCTGTTACTTATTCTGTCTGTGATGGGTTACCTACGTGAGTGCGACAAACGTTACATCGAATTTTGTTTCTTCGAAAACCTTTCTGCGAAGTTACTATACTGCGACGCCTTGTTATATCAATGCCTTGTTACTGCGATGTAACGTTACATCGAAAAACTTTACTGCGAACTATTTTACTGCGAAGCCTTCTTTATTTGACTTAACAGATAGATAAAAAAAAT
>NW_021133889.1:0-526 GCF_004193835.3 Ostrinia furnacalis
CTGAAAGTCTAAAAATATTCAATAAATTATCAATTATTTTCATCATATTTGACATGTTAATACTAGCCATTTAACTTTAAAATTTTGACAAAAAGTTACACATTACCTTTTTCCAGGATTTCTATTGTTAAATTCACTAGTTTTAAATACAATTTATAAACAAAACTTTATGTAAACAAAGCAATAAACTTAGGACGCGCTGATAGCAACCGTCCTTAGGCTTGCAAGCAATGACTTCTGACTCGTAAAAGTATACCAATTTGTTAAGAAACATGTTGGTACTTTAATCTATACTTATAATAAATCTGTAGAGAGGTCAATTCTGTACATGAAATATATTTTCAAAATAACTATCAGGGGGTGATTAGTGATCGATACTGATGCCAAAAATACAATCAGTAAAATTTTTGTCTGTCTGTCTGTCTGTCTGTCTGTCTGTCTGTCTGTCTGTATGTTCCTTATAGAAACAAAAACTACTCGACGGATTTTAACGAAACTTGGTACAAGTATTCTTCATACTCCTGGG
>NW_021133890.1:0-800 GCF_004193835.3 Ostrinia furnacalis
ACGAGAACTTTCTCAGCGGCACATCTCTAGTCCCACGTAAATACGCTGCCGCAACCGCGGCCGCCGCTCACTCACTCCGTACGACCATCGCGCGCGCATCTTAGTCTTGCTGTAATAATATAACCAGTTCAAAAATACAGTTTTTCATTTATAAATCTTCTGTAGGGTTCGAAGTTAGGCTCAACTTAGACCTACGGGGAACACTACTATAGGAGTTCTGTCGTAGTATCATCCTTTAATACCTGAACGCCCCTGGAAGTTACTGTCCATTAATGTGTTGAGGAACAGTTAATAACAAAAATTAATGAATCTTTGCAAGGTGCTGCTGAGGTATCAAGTCAACCAAAAATTTGGCCGATAACGATCCCTTGGAAACGTCTGTTAGGGTGGAGATGGCGTTATTAGATCAAGGCGGACGTCCAAAAAGCATTCACCTACAGCGTGTTTACGATTTTCTACACTTACAATTCCACCTACGAGTGTCGAAGCTGAACGTGTTTTTTCAGCTAATGGGTTCTTTTGTGGTGAACATTTGCGGAGATATAACATCTCCCTGCCTAATGCCTCGTTGCAGAGGTATCGCCCTCGTGCTCTGGTCCTGTACTCGGACCGCCATGGTGGCGTTTTTGTACAAGCACTTCAGCACCTTGATATACCGATAGTCAATACGGCACCGCTGGAGAGACTGTAGCACTGCCCAAGTCTCGATCGAATCGAATGCCTTCTTATACTGCCGCACAATTTATAAACGCAGTAAGTACCACTTACTGCATTTATGATTGTTTTGAATATTCTGAATC
>NW_021133891.1:0-531 GCF_004193835.3 Ostrinia furnacalis
ATGAATTTTTCCATATTTTTCAAACTAACACTTTAGTTTTTAGAGGGGGGGACGCCATTTTCGAAAAAAAAATTATCACTTTAAACTTTAATATTTTGCAAACGGATCACTAAATCAAAAAATAGTCTTAGAAACCCTTAAGTCATTTTAAATGACCTATACAACGATACCACACACGATGGGGTATCAATGATAACAATGAAACTTTTTAATATATGTATTTTTTAAATTTCTATATTTAAGTGAAAAAATGTTTTATTATTATTAATAATAAAAGAAATCAGTCAAAAATGGTTTATTTTAATTTAATTTTGTACTTATAATAGTCCAGTCATTTCGTCCGAAATAAAGGCAAATAAAAGAAAATGAATTTGCGCTTCTAATTTTTTAATATGTTGTAGGGGATACCTAGAAAAGCTTAACTTGAGATTGTCGACCAAGCTTTCCTAGGAGCTTTCGCCGCCATCTTGGAAAACGCTTAAAATTTGTTTTTCGGCAATAACTCGGCTATCCGATGAGATTCGAAAATTT
>NW_021133892.1:0-531 GCF_004193835.3 Ostrinia furnacalis
TGTGGCATCAGCATTTCACGTTCGCGTGTCCGTTAGTTCCACCCACCGTTGACTATTGTTGGCTCTTTCTTGGGGCCCTTCAGTGGGCATACTCAGATCGCCATATCTATAGAAAAACAACTTTATTGTATCTAGAAAATATAAATCTAGCACTCATATTACTGAATTTTAGCTAGGCACGTGGAAGTTATGCTGGAAAGGTTGTATTTCTTCAAAAAAGCCAGCTCATTATTCGTTTAACCCTTCATTTGATTTTGTTCACTGGGATGAACATTCAATTGAAAAAAATAATATGCCGAGTGCATACTTCTTAATTTCTGGTAAGTGTTTTATTTCACTAGAAAATATACTTAAGTTTTGGTAGAAAAATATTTTTATGTGCTAGTCACAGTCTGAAAGTGTTAATTTTAGCCAAAATGCCGGCCATAGCGAAGACCAGGCTTTAGTGTCTAGATGTTTATTCAAGCTTTACATGTTTTTTATTATAATTGAGTAATCACAGTGCTTTTAAGAGCGTTTACGCCGTTTGGC
>NW_021133893.1:0-3050 GCF_004193835.3 Ostrinia furnacalis
GTATTATAATGGGAATAATTGAAATAAAATAACGTATTTCTGTGAAAGCCGAATATCGAGTGTCGTTTTATTTTTTCATCCATAAATTACATAGACAAAACATTCTATAGAGTTTAGGATTATCTATAGTTTATTTGGTGTTGTCATTACTCAAACTAAAAATTTCTAACACCCCAACTACAGCAAATAAACTATAACAGTATAATTTCAAAAACAATAACAGTTTTTAATTTATTTTATCTAACAGTCCATTTGACTAATTCCTAAACTTTCAATACATTTATAATATTTTATGGGACATAACGCTTTAGTCAGGACATCAGCTGGCATTGCATTAGTTGGCATGTACTTCAAATCAATAATTTTATCATTAATTACATCTTTCACAAAATGATATCTAATATCAATATGTTTGCTTCTCTTTTGACATACATAATTTGCCACTAATTTCTGTGCGCTTTGACTATCGTTATACATTAGAACAGTACTTAGATTACCAGTTAATTCTAACAGGAAGTTTCTTAAATATATAGTCTCTTTACTAGCTTCAGAAATGGACATATACTCTGCTTCCATACTAGATAGAGCCAGTGCCGTATTATCCATAAGGCACTTTAGGCCAGTGCCTAGGGGCCCACTATGACCAGGGGCCCAGTACTCACGATAAAAAAAAGAAAAAAAAAAAGTCATAGATTTATTTTTATGCAACAAAACTCAAACCACCTCTAAACTTCGCCTTATTTTGGTTTACACATTCAGTCGTCATATTTCGATATTGTGGAACCTAAATCATTTTCGTAACGTTGGCATTACTGCTTTGGTTTACATGACAGGTCGACAGTCGACGCAATTCAGAGGCTAAAAAGCCTCACTGCGGAGGCTAGGGCTCTCCCTAAAGGGGTGAGGGGGTTGTTGGCTGTATCATTCGATATAGCCAACGCTTTCAATACTATCCCTCATTCCACCATACTCTAGGCACTTCAACATCACAGAGTGCTTCAGTACCTTCGAACGCTGCTGGCCGATTACTTACGGGACCGCGAAGTCCTGTATGTTAACAGAGACGGCCAGCTCAAACGGCGCGGCATAGCCAGCGGGGTTCCGCAGGGTTCGGTGCTCGGTCCACTCTTGTGGAACCTGGGCTTCAACTGGCTCCTCCGGGGCGTTCTTCTCGCGGGCATGAGTGTCATATGCTATGCGGATGACACTCTGGTCACTGCCCGGGGGAAGACATTTGGGGCCGCGGCACAGCTGGCGTCGGCGGGCGGCACATTAGTCGCTCGCAGAATACGACGCCTCGGCCTGAAAGTCGCGCTGGAGAAAACTGAGGCCCTCTTCTTTCCGGGGCCTCGCCAGCGCGCCCCTCCCGACGCCCACGTTGTGGTTGAGAACGTTAGGATCGACGTCAAAGGCCAGATGAAATATCTGGGCCTCACGCTTGACGGTGGCATTTTAGCCCGCACTTAGCGGGCTAGTGCCACGCCTCCTCAAGGCAGCCGGCGCACTGAGTTGGCTCCTTCCGAATTTGGGAGGGCCATAAACGATGTGTCGTCGACTTTATACCGGCGTTCTGAGAAGCATGGCGCTATATGGCGCCCCAATCTGGGCGGACGCACTTCACAAGAGGGAGAATGCTGCCCTTCTGCGCAGGCCCCAGCGGGCCACAGCGCAGAGGGTCTCGAGGACCTACCGCACGGTAGGGCACTCTGCGGCGTGCGTACTCGCTGGTATTCCTCCTTGGGAGCTAGAAGCTGGGGTCTTGTCTGTCATCTATCACTGGATGGCAGACCAGAAGGCGCGTGGAAAGCGCACGGCGCCGGCAGGCAGGAAGAGCGTGAGATCATGATCGACCGCTGGAAGGAGGACATGACTCGCGCGCAGTTTGGCCGCCGCACTCTGGACGCCGTTGGTCCTGTTCTGGACCAATGGTTGGAACGACCGCACGGGTTCCTACCGTTCCGTCTGGCGCAGGTGCTGGCCGGGCATGGCTGCTTCGGTTCGTACCAGCATAGAATCGGGCGAGAGGAATCCCCGCTGTACCACAAATGCGGCGCGGCAGATGACACGGTGCAGCACAGCCTCGCGGTCTGCACAGGCTGGAAGGAGCAGCGCCGTGTCCTCACTGCGGTCGTGGGCCGGGATCTTTCGCTTCCGAGCCTGGTCAACGCCATGCTGGGAAGTGAAGGATGCTGGAAGGCGGTCGCCTCCTTTTGCGAAGAGGTCATCCTTCAGAAGGAGGCAGCGGATTTCGAGCGGGAGAACGATCCTCTCGCCCCATCGCTCCGCAGGCGGAGCGATGGGGCGAGAGGGGGTGGAGAAGGCGGTTGTACGACCGTTCTACTCTGCCCCCAGGTGGCGGCCAGCAGGCCAGGGGTGCGGGGGCACCCTTGTCACCTCCGTCTGACGGGAACGGCTGCGCGTTTCGGGCCATTCCCGTCGGACCCCCACAAAGGGGGCGTGTAGACGAGCTGTCGCCGGTGGTGTCGCGGAGGTCTAAGGCTACGGCCGGATACTCGCGACACCCCCACTTGGGCGTAGAGGTGGGCGCCGATATAGAATTAGCCGGCGGCGGCGCGCCGACTTTTTGGCTTCGGCGGCGGCGGCGTCGGCGGCGTGACCTTGACCTTTGACCTTGTCTCATTATTTGTTTAAAAAAATCTGTTTAGAGTCATCTAGACTTTAATCAGGTAATCGTATCTTCTTCAGGGCCGCGCATGAGCGCAGGCACGTCGACCCTTTGGGATCTTTTGTGTGCCCCCATACCTTTATTCCCCTCTCATCCGTAAAATCCTATCCATAAAGCGAATCAATCATGCTTGTGTGAGAGGGACCTATTTCTGGTGCCGGATATGCCGACCCCAAGAGACCAATTCTAGTTCTCGCTGGCGCATCGCATTCGCACAGTAGTTATTTCATGGACTCTTTCATGTTCTCTACATGCTTGACAGCTGTCGTTAAGCCCATCTTGTGGAGGATGTGGTTCGTAGTGTAGTGTCCTGTTAACGCAGCCGTGATCACACAGGCTTGCCTTATGTTTCCATTGAATATGA